>NC_068355.1:187211506-187444006 GCF_020536995.1 Dreissena polymorpha | reverse complement strand
GTCAGGGGGTCACATAGTATGTTTTACACATTCAGCATGGTGTCTGCTCTCTGATTCAAGTAGTTTTCATCTGATCTTCACCACACTGGGTCTGAAGTTGTAACTAGATGATGTGCAGGTCAAGCTCGAACATGGGCCATGCGGCGGGTCAACATCTAGGTCACGGGGTCACCTAGTGCGTTTAAAACATTAAGCATGGTGTCCGCTGTTTTTGTGAAGACAACATGCAAAATATTCTGTGTGAATGTGGCATGTGGGGGTATTCCTCACGTCTGTGACAAAGCTCTTCAGTTTATTATGCTCCCCCAAAATTTATTTTGGGGGGAGAATATAGTTGCCGCTTCGTCTGTCCATGCGTGTGTGCGTCTGTCTGTCCGTCCATGCACAATTTTTGTCCGGGCTATTTCTCAGCAACTAATAACTGGAATTCAAAGAAACTTTATGGGAAGCTTCACTTCCAAAAGGAGATGTGCATATTATCAGCGGGTTCTGGTCGGAAGATTTTTCACAGAGTTATGGCCCTTTGAAATTTTCCATTAACTGTACATATAGTGCAATTCTTGTCCGGGCTATTTCTCAGCAACTAATAACCGGAATTCAATGAAACTTTATGGAAAGCTTCACTACGAAGAGGACATGTGCATATTATCAGCCGGTTCTGGTTGGATGATTTTTCACCGAGTTATGGCCCTTTGAAATTTTTAAGTTGCTAAACCATCTATCGTATTATTTTGTCCAAAGTTATGCCCCTCAAGATGTTTCCTTTTATCTGAATATACAGTGCAATATTGTGACAAAAAAAACTTTTGGGAGCATCACCCGTCTCTGACGGTTTCTTGTTTTTGTTGTAATGAAGAATTTATGCCAGGATATTGGCTATCATTTAAAGGTCAACAAAAATTAAAGTCCATTTTAATGTGACTTGTTTGTGTTTAAGATATAAGCAGTCTTAACACTGCTGTTTTTTGGTAGATTGTGCATTATAGTATATGGCATTATTCAATGTCTGGAGAAGGGAAAAAAATCACCAGTGTCCATAATTTGTACTGTCTAGTTGAATTTATTTACGGCTGTTTTCACAAGATCCCCTCCAAACGAATGCTGAATTCCGGACTGGTGCCACTGGGATGGGTTGATTAAGATTAAAATTCACCAGCACAGACAAGATGAACTGTAATAAAATTTCTAATACATTGATTTTTCTGTCCACCAAATAATGACCAGTGACAAAGTTCCCAGGATCTCAGGCCAGCGCTGTGTGAATTATTGACCAGTGTCTTGAAAGTTTACAGAAAATGAACAAAAAACAGGGAAAAAACACATTACAGCAAATTATTTCTCATGATACAGTAAACTTGGATAGTTTTCTAGTTTTCAGATAACATTTTTGCAACACCCATTAAGTCGTAAATGTTTGTCTGTTTTGTTTGCCACGATATGGAAAAGTAATGTTTAGAAAGAGTGAATTGTTACAAAACTAATATTGAGTAGCAGTGGGAAAATGTGAAAATATGAACTGGTCTATTTAAATATGATAAGTGTAATAGTACAAAATGCTTTAAATAGTGTATAATAGTATAATATACTAAACCATCAAAATAGGAGTTTAGTTGAGCAGTCCGCACAGGCTGGCTAATCAGGGAAGACAATTCCGCCTTATAAACTTGATTTTTGCCAGGAAGAGACTTTCTTCAAATGAAATGTACCACAGGCTAATCTTGGATGGCACTTTATGCGCATGCATTAAAGCCCATTTTCACAGAGCAGGGCCAATATATTAAATATTTATAATTATAGGTTATTAGACGTTTCACTGTACAATACGGAGATATATTTGGACGAGCACACAGTTTGAAGTCATATCGGACGAGCCGTAAGGCGAGTCCAATATGACTTCAAACTGTGTGCGAGTCCAAATATATCACGTATTGTACAGTTTAAACGTCTAATAAACTTTTTATTCTATATCCTCATTACCAAACCAGCTTTCCGTATTTTTATTTTCATTCATTGATTACGCACTTTATGACGTATCTCGTGTGACGTCATTTCTCTGACAAAACATACTAGTATAAGCAAGACTCTGCATTTTAGGGACAACAATATGGAGGTGGTAGTGTTTAATAAATCTAGTAGCAAATTATACCATTTTGATAGCATTGAACGAATCCAAAAGGCAAAACGTATTTCGGATTGTGTGTTTGTCATGCATAATTGTTAACTTTGATAGGAATAAAACAACTCGCTCCGACAGGATTACGAATTCGTAAATTGTGTTTTGGCCTTTGGGGTCAGAATGGTGAGCATGTGTACAAACGCTATCAACAAATACTGTGGTTTAAAATACATTTCGATAAATGGATGGAAGAACAGAAAATGGAAAATGGAAATGCATATCATTGTAACTTAGTTGTTATTAGGCTAGCATTGGATTAAAGTTGTCATTGAGGTTAATAAAATTGATTTTTTGTTTTGCTGTTGCATATTTGTTTTCAATTTCTAGCAATAACAATATCAATTGCTTTTGCATTTTTTAAAAAATTTCTAACAATAAAAATAAATTAAATATCACATTCTCGATTCGTTTTTTTATTTCCTCTCATATTTTCAATAGGAAAGTATTAAAAAGAACATACAAGCAAAATATCGCCTGTGTGAATCGATTATAGTACATTCGGATACTTTTTCTCGGTAACGGCTTTTATGGTTATAAAACAATTGCTTTGTGCACTTGTACTCAACTGTCCAATATGGAAAAAATACAGACTTTTTGGATCCTGAATACCGGAATATATTGGACGGTCACGTGGTACATATGAAGAATGCCGATTGGATGAATTTATTGGATATAGAATAATATATAATATTGATTCCTCTACTTGTTTGAAGTATGATTACCCAGTCACATGCAAGAACTTTAAGTCACAATTTGACCCCAAGTTGGACTTTTTAGGCTCAGTTAACCCTTTCAGTGCGGGAACCGAATTTTGAAGGCCTTTGCAAACAGTTTGGATCCAGATGAGACGCCACAGAACAGACTTTTTAGGCTCAGTTAACCCTTTCAGTGCGGGAACCGAATTTTGAAGGCCTTTGCAAACAGTTTGGATCCAGATGAGACGCCACAGAACGTGGCGTCTCATTAGGATCCAAACTGTTTGCTATTCTGATAGTATTCTTTGAAAAAAATCGAAGAAAATGCTAATTTTAGAAATTCAGCAGACGACATTTTAGCAGAAGACAAATTTCCCAGCATGCAAAGGGTTAAAGTTAAATGCAATCTCAAATGAGGGCTGAAGTTGGAATAGACAGACTGCAAGTCTTTGTACATTGAAACTGATTTTTTAAGTCCTAAATATTTGTCCCAGCATGGTCTTTAGTCAACTGGTGAATTCAAAAACATAGGTTACGGGCCTATGATGTCCAATATTGGTCGTAAGTTTGAATGCTGCACTTTGTTCTGAATTGATGCCAAAGTTTGCTTTTATCACTAGTTATTCCAACTAGAAATGGTTTGTATCTTCAGAATGTGTTTTCATAGGGTCTCAAGTTTGAAATCTGACTGGACTAATGTTTCAATTCGTGTCAACTGGTCCACAAATGAAGTTTACTGCTATGGTCCCATATAAAGTGACCTTGACATATCTGCAGTTGAGTGACACATACTGAAGTTTAAATTACTGGTCCCAATTTTGAGAACTGGTATAAGGTGGTCTTAAGGTTTGGGATGATATTAGTCCACAATTGAACTGGTTGTTTTTTTTGAAGAAATCCTTATAACTCAGAACACAAGTAGAAGAATCCGCTTTTACGGACTTAGTTTTTTTTTCCTTTTACTGCATGGGAATATTGGTTTAAAATTTAACTTTCTGAGGGACTACAAATGCCTAAAAATACGTATCTAAGTAATAAAGGGTTATATGATGTAAAATGTGACCTGTTCATGCGAAAATGGGTCTTATGCCATGTGGGGCTAGGGTAGTTCCCGACCAGCCTTCACATCCACACAGTCTGGTCAGTATAACCCTTTCCACAAACAAGACCCTGAAACCTTATGTGAGTAAAGCAGACAGGGCCGCTGGCCCTGTCATGGAATAAGACCTTTTTTTGCATGACCGGACTCATATGTCAAGAGTTGTTCTGGCAAAATTATTATTAATGTCTAAAGATACAATATGTGCCAAAAGCCGCATATCAAATTACTATATTTTGCTTTAAAGTCCTGGCACCATTATTTATTTCATCCTCCTTAACAAATCAAGTCCATTACCAGTCCGTTTTAAATTACTGTAGACATTTTATTGTTACAAAAATTCCAAACAGACAATTGTTTGATTGCGAGTACAAGTCCTATTTAATCGTGGCGACGTCTATTTCTAAGCGTTCATTAAAATTTTGTCTACAACCCAGCTGGTACTTTACTGCGCTCAGAGAAACATTATAAAATTTTCAATTACTATATTCATGGACGTAGTTCTTATTAATTAAATCTAGGCTTTTATACAGATTTAATCACCATTGATTTTCAGTAGAACATTATTTCTATTAAAGAACAGTCCTGTCGGTTTTATAACGACTGTCAATAAAAATGAAAAAAACAATATTGGCTATATAGTTTAATTAATCAATGTCACCGTTGGATGCTGGAAGTATTCTAAATTTTACTGTATTAATTTGAAATTGATATGAAAATTGTGCAAATTTTAATCAATATTACTTTACGTAAGAAAACCAGGATCAAAATATCATTACAGCTATAAGTCATTTTTTGTTGCCAACACAAATTATGTTTTTCCAGGTATGAACAAATATTCCCCCCCAAAAAAAACATGTTGTTTTCATTATTACAAAACAAACAGTTAAATAATTGCTCACAAATAAAATAATAGATGTAGATATTAAATAAATACAACTTCTCCCTATGATAGACTTTTTCCACACAACTGTTAATCTACTCAAAAATGAAGAGTTTTGTTATCTAGGGGAGACAACTTTGATAAACATTATTCCTTCTTGCTGTGGAGCGTTTCTTGAGGAATCTACCAATAAATATTCCCAAGCCATGATGCCCAGTACCAAATACATGCTCTAAGTATTCTTGGAATGAAAAATGCCCAGATATGCTAGTGGTATTTCATTTTGATACTGGGCAGACATGAGCTGGTCTATGTAACGTCTCTTTCCAGCTGTGAAAATTGGTCGATTTCAGACAAATTAAACTGGGAATCATTTTGAAACCGATTACTTATTCTTTGGTTTATGGATACATATCAGGCAAAAAATCACTCATTATTTTCGTTCGAAAATGCGTGCTTATATTTGTCCATTATGTTATTATGCCCCCCTTCGAAAAAGAGGGGGTATATTGCTTTGCTCATGTCGGTCGGTAGGTCGGTCAGTCGGTCCGTCCGTCCACCAGGTGGTTGTCAGACGATAACTCAAGAACGCTTGGGCCTAGGATCATGAAACTTCATAGGTACATTGATCATGACTTGCAGATGACCCCTATTGATTTTGAAGTCACTAGGTCAAAGGTCAAAGTCACGGTGACCCGAAATAGTAAAATGGTTTCCGGATGATAACTCAAGAACGCATACGCCTAGGATCATGAAACTTCATGCGTAGATTGATCATGACTCGCAGATGACTCCTATTGATTTTGAGGTCACTAGGTCAAAGGTCGAGGTCACGGTGATCCGAAATAGTAAAATGATTTTGGGATGATAATTCAAGAACGCATATGCCTAGGATCATGAAACTTTATAGGTAGATTGATCATGACTTGCAGATGACCCCTATTGATTTTCAGGTCACAGGGTCAAAGGTCAAGGTCACAGTGACGAAAGTCGTATTCACACAATGGCTGCCAGTACAACGGACAGGCCATATGGGGGGCATGCATGTTTTACAAACAGCCCTTGTTAATAATTGAAACAATACAAGAACGCGTGAGATCGGCAATGTAAATAAAACAATTTTCAGTTAGCCTACGGTACGGATTTTTTCTCCCCCCCAATTTTTTTTTTGCTTCAAAAACTTTTTTTCCCGATTTTTTTGGCTTCAAAAAGTACATGCGCGTTATACACAAATGCGCCTTATACGGAACGTTTTACGGTAAACCGAATCGAACGATAACAGTATACATACCACTTTTCTAATGTGCACATTTATCCGATAATCCAATATAATTACATCACTTACGAAAAAATAATGTTTAACATTTATGACAAGAAATATGTTTACGAACTTCGTAAACAAATTCATATGCCTAAGCCATTTTTCAGAAAAAATAGTACAGTGCATTATGGGACACAGCTTTCATTGGACGAGCGAATTTAAATTTAGATCCAATGCAATACGATACATGTACAAAGAAATGTTTTATTGTGTCATATGCAGCATGTAAAAAACGTGCTTTCCTTGGACTTTCTGATAATGGGCAAAAATTTAAGTGCATCTCTGTTAAGTATTACACTGCGTTAGCATGTAAATAAATCGTCAGGATTTTTAAATTTATTTTTCGTATACGTACTGAAACATTAAACACGCACAAAGATATTTTTATTTATCAAGCATGTGTAGCATATAATAAACGATAACACACTTACACAGCCATAGTTTATACAATTAAATACAATACACGATAAATGCAAAACATAAACAGGTAATCGTTTTAAATAACTTTAATTTGATAATTATTCCGCTTGCACTTGCCTTATTGAAATTAGCGCACCGAACCGCTCTGATAGGGAATACATGTAATAAACACCGACTCGCAAGTTTTCACACCTTTATTAACATTACACAACAGAGTAACACTAATTAGCTGTCCAGTGTCGTTTAACCTCTATCGATTAAAATCAGTTAATCGGACGGATAGAGCAATCAAGCTGTGATTTTGCCGGCTTCTTTGAATTTATGAAAATACATGAAGTTGCATAACATGGATTTGAATCAGTATGGAAGGTTGGAGAAAAAACAGGATCCAAGGACCCCCCGCGTTATATTGGACACAGCGTTATAACGGACCGCACTATATAGGAGTTACAGTGTATATCTAGGAAATGCTTTGATCTACAGCCAGGCAACATGTTTAATGTTTACATCGAGGAAAATTAAGAGGTCAATCCATTTTTTGGTCAAAAGGTCAAAGGTAACAGAAGATTATAACATGAAATTATAAAGATTTAGTAGTCAGTTTTAGTTCCTGTTGTAATATAATGGACTACAAGTAATCCTAAGCAAAACTAATAATAAGGTTTCATAACATGTTTCATTATCTAGGATATGGGCAAAGACCTACTCACCGAATGTTGACAGATTCTGACAGTTCGTTGAATTACATGACATATGCATGTTGAACAGTTTACTGAGGTTTCATGCATATATCATTTTATCTACATCTTAATCCTTATAATCCTTAAATGTTACTCACAACTTAAGTTATTAATCCTCGTTCCTATGATTGTAATTCCATAAAGAATAACACTTCCTTGTCACTCATAAACAGTGTCGACCATGCTTGTGACGTCATAACTTTATCTTTGTGATTTTAGCAAAAGACTGCGCCATATAGTTAATGGTTACAGTAAACTATGTCTTATTGTATTAATGTTAACGATTTGCTACTGTTTTATATCAAGTTATTGTCATTTGATTGATAAGCATAGATATAACATTTGGAACTATTTCCTGATGTGCGGAAGCGTTTTGAAGAGTTCATTTGGCGCGCATATTTGATTGGATGACAGTGGTTCAAATCGGCGATTCAAGCATTCTGATTGGTCGGAGCTGTCGCATAACCGTTTACGGAGTCTGAGGAATTGTATCAAGGGGCATCCATATAAAAGACGCGCCGCAGACGACTTAGGACATTCAACATTCAACTTTTCGGCCACACAAGATCTAAAATTATTTAAACTTTTAAAACCTTTAATAATAATAATAACAAGAAAGAACTGGGATGTCGGACAAAATGTAACTATATTATATTCTTATACATTTGTTGTTTCATGTTGGTATATTTTGAGAAGTATAAATAAATTAAGTCTCACTGTTTTCATTTCTTTATTCTTGAAGACATCTATTCACAGACTAATAACAATTTAATAAACTAATAACTACCTGGTTGATAGACAGGACACAGTATTTACCGACGGAACGAAACCGTTACATTGGTGTCAGAAGTGGGATGCTTATATACTTTTAGCATCTCAGAACTTTTGTTTTTCGTCACCACGGGGAAAACAGCAAGGGACAGAAACGGGAACGGCCTGACGAAAACGGGAACGGCCTGACGAGAACGGGAACGGCCTGACAAAAACGAGAACGGCCTGACGAAAACGGGAACGGCCTGACGAAAACGGGTACAGCCTGACGAGAACGGGAACGGGCTGACGAAAACGGGAACGGCCTGAAGAAAACGGGAACGGCCTTGCGAGAACGGGAACGGCCTGACGAAAACGGGAACGGCCTGACGGGAACGGGAACGGCCTGACGAAAACGGGAACGGCCTGACGAAAACGGGAACGGCCTGACGAGAACGGGAACGGGCTGACGAAAACGGGAACTGCTTTACCAGAACGGAAACGGCTGCAATAGAGCGGGAACGGCTGCAATAGAACGGTAACGGCTGCACCAGAACGGAACGGCTGCATAAGAACGGGAACGGCTGCAATAGAACGGAAACGGCTGCACTAGAACGGAACGTCGGCACCAAAACGGAACGGCAGGGACGTTAAAAGACAAACAGAAGTAGATGATCGTTTCCTAATTGCTTGTTGTGTAAATTTATATGATTTATGTTTTATTGTGAATAATAAAGTGCAAATTTTCAAGTTCTTTTTCTTTGTGCCATTACCATCACATTAGTCGTACAATGGCGGACAACAATGACCAGTCCGACTCCGAGGTTGACTTCAATGTCAACGAGAACGGAAAAGGGGAAGGTCAAGAGTACCAAGAGGGCCAATTTGACGAGGCATATGGTGGCTTTTACAGACGTGGACCGCGTCCAAACATTAAACCAGACCCTTATTCCGGAGATGAAGATTGGGACCAGTACATCGCATACTTCGAAGATTGTGCAGAGCTTGCACAATGGAACGAAAAGGAGAAGTTACTTTACCTTGCTACATCTCTTAAGCAGCAGGCTCGCACGCATTACAGTTCGTTACCTGTTGCAGAGAAACGGTCTTACAAACTCCTGACAAACAGATTAGAACAGAGGTTTGGAAGTAAAAGACAACAGAACCGATGGCTTTCAAAGATGCAAAACAGAATGAGGGGAAAAACAGAAACAATTGCTGCTTTTGGGGATGAAATTCGACTACTGTCTCAGAAAGCCTATTCAACACTTGATCAAGAGGCCCAAGAAATGCTTGCATTACAACATTTTAATAAGAATGTTTCAGCCGAGATGAGATGCCGTTTAATGGATAACAATTGCCAGACAATTAGTGAAGCTGTGGAGTTGGTTGAGCGTTATGAAGAGGTGTTGGGACGTCCGGAGCAAGGTGTAGGAGCGCAGATTAGGGGTGTTACAAACACAAGCAGCAGAGAGAGATCTTTTGAAACCAACCCGGTGCATGAGGGAACTTATGATCAGTTTACCAGTGCCATTAAGCGTATTGAGCAACGATTGGACAAACTTGAATCTACCATGGGAGGCAGAATCTCTGGAAGATCGTGCTACAGATGTTGTTCTACAAACCATTTCATCAGAGATTGTCCGATAAAAGACAACAGACGAGGACTGCAGCAGGAAAACTTCAGACCGTCACGTCACGTCGTGAAAAATCGACCTAAACAAATAGAGGTGCCATGCAGACCAGATGAAAAGACATTGCGGGTTGGTCACTGCAGCGATCTGATGAAAACGAAAGACAACGGTGTCTATATTGAAGGATTAATAGACGGAACTGCGGTAACCTTGCTATTAGATAGTGGAGCAACAACCACTTTAATATCTAAAGACACCATTGAGGCTATAGGAAAGAAGACAGATGATTTGCGTGAGCATAATCGTACAGTTTGTGCCGTAGACGGCACACCTTTAAACGTTCAAGGTTCTGTAGAGTTGAAGTTGAAGGTCGGGAGTTTCACGACTGCAATTGACGCCACCGTTTGCGATATACCAAATATTCAAGGAATTCTGGGACAAGATTTTATGGCAAACCACATTCAATCCTGGGACATTCAAAATCATAAACTTCACACACTGGATGGTAATACAATTGATTGTGTTACAGAAGGGACTGGGCTGAGTGTATGCAGGGTGCTCGTGAAAGAGAAGGTTGAAATACCACCTAGGAGCTTTCAGATGTTACCTGTAGAAGTAAAAGGCTTTGTGCCAGAGGTAGTGTTTGTTGATGGGATTCAAGGCTTGCCGGACATAAGTTGTCGAGTTGTGGCAGGCATTGTTGAAACTCAGGGAGAAGATGTGTCCGTGTGTGTTGTGAACGATTTTGATGAAACAGTAAGTTTGGAAGCAGGATATCTTGTTGGCGAGTGTTTCCCAGTTGAGGACCCCATAATTTCTAAAGAAATTCAAACAGATACGTGTGCCACAGTCAAAAGTGACACGGGTTTGCAGTCTGAAGAGGTCATTTTGCCAGAACATGTGAAAAAGATGTTTGACGATGGTGTTGAATATTTGGATCCCGAACAGAAAAACAAGTTTGCAAAATTGTTGTATAAGTACCAAGATGTGTTTGCAAAGTCGTCCGACGATCTCGGGTGCACAAACGTCGTGAAACACAAGATAAACACTGGAAGTGCTAACCCCATCAGGCAGCAACCTAGACGACAGCCATATGGAAAAAGAGAAGTGGAACGGGCTGAAGTTGAAAAGATGCTTCAAAAGGGTATTATAGAACCGTCAAACAGTCCATGGTCTTCGCCAATAGTCCTGGTGTCCAAAAAGGATGGCTCCACAAGGTTTTGCGTGGATTATCGAAAACTGAACGATGTGACAGTCAAGGACGCCTACCCTATTCCCAGGGTAGATGACTGCTTAGATGCACTCTCTGGATCAAAATGGTTTAGCTCAATGGATCTTTGTTCAGGGTTTTGGCAAGTGAAGATGGATGAGAAGGACAAACTTAAGACAGCTTTTTCAACGAGTCATGGCCTGTACCACTTCAAAGTTATGCCGTTTGGACTTGTAAATGCTCCCTCTACTTTCGAACGTGTTATGGAGGATGTTTTGCGGGGTCTACAGTGGATAGAGTCATTGCTGTATATGGATGACATCATAACCCCTGGTAAAACAGTCGAGGAAAGCTTGACACGGCTTGAAAACGTTTTCGAACGGTTAAGAAAGGCTCATCTCAAACTGAATCCTTCCAAATGCAAATTCTTTCGAAAATCAGTGTCTTTTCTGGGTCATATTGTATCCGAAGAAGGTGTTGAAACAGACCCAGAAAAGGTCAGAACAATTAAAGAATGGCCAGTTCCAGAGTCAAGTAAGGAGGTTCGGAGCTTTCTTGGCCTAGCATCGTATTACAGAAGATTCGTAAAGGGATTTGCTGACATTGCCAAGCCACTTCACAAATTGTGTGAGAAAAATGCGAAATTTATTTGGAATCAGATGTGCCAAGAAGCTTTTGATTTCCTCAAAGAGATGCTTACATCAGCACCGGTGCTAGCGTACCCTCAACTGGGTTCTCAGTTCATTCTAGACACAGATGCTTCAGATGTAGGTGTTGGAGCCGTTTTGTCTCAAGTTCAAGACGAGCATGAAAGAGTTATTGCTTACATGAGCAAAACAATGAATGTGCATGAGCGGTCTTATTGCGTAACAAGGAAGGAACTTCTGGCAGTTGTAACCGCTCTGAAACATTTTCACAGCTACTTATACGGACAGAAAATACTTGTCAGGACTGACAACGCTGCCGTGAGCTGGTTAAGATCGTTAAAATCACCAACTGGACAAGTCACACGATGGCTTCAAGAACTCAATACATATGACTTAACAGTAGAACATAGAGCCGGAACAAGCCACAAGAATGCCGATGCTTTGTCCAGAAGACCATGCAAGTCATGCAAGCACCAACAAGATAATCAAGAAGCGATGATAGATAAAATTGAATCGACTGATGAAATAATTAGAGCTGTTACAAGAAGTAACGTGGCTGCACAGTCAACAGAACTTAAGAGAGCAGCATATCTCATTGATGGTTGGACACATGCAGACATCGCTTACAGTCAACTGAGTGACAGTGCAATAGGTGTAATTAAGCTTGCAAAAGAGGGAAATGAAACCAGACCGGAATGGAAAGACATTTCAGATTCAAAAGCTGAAATAAAAACTTTGTGGAGACAGTGGGATCGCCTAGTAATTGTTGGAGGGTTGCTGTTTCGGAAGTACGAGGAAAACAATGGTGACATTTTACACCAGCTGGTAACGCCGGCTGATCGACGTGATGTTGTTTTGAAATTACATCATGATGTTGCTAGTGGCGGTCATCTTGGGGTGGAAAAGACTCTGTACAAAATCAGAAAAGCATTCTATTGGCCTGGTATGGCAGATTATGTGAAAGAGTATTGTTCAACATGTGATGTGTGTGCAATTAACAAGCTTTCACGACAGTCAAACAAAGCACCACTTGGTTGTTATTTAGTTGGCGAACCAATGGAGCGTGTGCAAATGGACATACTCGGACCACTTCCAGTTACAGATATTGGCAATCGCTACATACTTGTTATCATCGATTGGTTCACCAAATGGACAGAATGTGTCGCTATATCTGATTTAGAGTCGAGAACTGTTGCAAAAGCGTTTTTGGATAATTTTGTATGTCGATTTGGAATTCCCCTACAGGTGTACACAGATCAAGGCCGTAGTTTTGAATCTAAACTTCTTGAAGATCTTTGTGATTTCCTTGGCATTCAAAAGACGCACTCCACGTCTAGACCACCTCAGGCAAATGGACTGGTTGAAAGATTTAACAGAACACTTCTTGCTATGCTGCGGTCATATTGTCAAGACGAACCAGCCTGTTGGGACGTCTATCTGCAACAAGTATGTATGGCATATCGCTCTTCCCCTCAAAGTAGCACATCCGTCACCCCTAACAAGATGGTATTTGGCAAGGATATTCGTCTTCCGATGCAAGCAGTAGTAGGTGTACCAGAAGAGGACACACCGGAAACAAGTGTAGATGACTATGTTAGTCTGCTGAAAAAGAAAATTAAAGGTTGTCATGAAATTGCAAGAAGTCACCTGAAGGTTGCAGCTCTATATCAAAAGAAGCACTATGACAGCAATGTCAAGAAGAAGAAGTTTTTCCCAGGACAGGTTGTGTGGTTGCATGATCCATCAAGAAAAGTTGGTATAAGCACTAAACTAGCCGTGAAATGGAAAGGACCATTTCTTGTCACAAGGATGATAGACGATCTCATTTGCAAAGTAAAGCAGTCGTCAAGAAAGGCTCCAAAAGCATATCATGTTGACAGATTATATCCTTATACAGGGACTTGCATTCCAAGTTGGATAAAGAAGGTCCAGCTGCAAAATTTAATGGAAAATAATTAACATTGTTAACACAACTGACCTGAACTGTTTATACTGTAAATGTATGAATAAACTTTAAAAAAAAAAAAATGTGTGTTAAACTTTTAACTATGGTGGAGACCCTGTGCGTCTGGTATCGATATGTGCCTGTCTATCGAACTATTTACAAATTAATATGTTGTATACAAAAAAAAAAGTCTGTGCATGGATTGTCAAAGACAAATTTAACATTTTAAATATTGTTACATTGGATTGTTGGTTACCATGTGTCTATTGTTCAAGACGGTATTTCAGGGAAAAATGCTGGTTGTGTGAAGCCTACTTTCCCGACAGGAAGTCACTAAATGTCCACCTGATCTCTTCAGCCCATCGACGACTTTCTGTGATGTGCGCTTGGTGTGAGGGGAAAGAGAACGTTTACACCCGTATAGCGGATCTGGAATCACATGTGAAAAAAGTCCACCGAGAGGTAACAATAAGCAAGGACCAGTTCACCAGGGCGAATGGGTTTTACTTCGCCAAGTATCCTGAGGACTACGCTAAAGTAGTTGACAACATCAACCCTTACGACTCCAAGGCGGCCTATGAAGCGAGAAAAGCCATGAGAAGTTGGAGCGATACATTTTCGGACAAGCAAGCTAGGGGAGATCAATGGACGGCCGGTTGGAGGAAAGGATTGGAGATTTTAAGAGGTATGGCAAAGAAGAGGGAATCCAGGGAGCGAAGCGTGTCGCGAGACAAGAGGACTGTGGTTGAGAAATCCGCAAGAACTGAAAGACAAGTGGAACGGGAAGATAGAAGTTCGGTTGCTCAGTTGGAACAAGGCACAAGCTCGAAAGTAGCAGCTGAAGAAGACAGGCCAAAAGAAACTGAAAAGGGACTAAAACGTAGGAGGCAAGAGTCGGAAGGGGATCAAGACTTTGATCACAGGGACAACATAGAGTTGGGTGAAGAAGCGGTTTCGGAGAGAATTATGGGCCCAGATCGAGACAGGGTTGTTTCTCCAAGTGGTGAGATATCTTCCTCCTCCTCCTCCTCCTCAGCTTCCTCTTCAGCATCGTCCTGTAGCTCATCCGTGCTGGGTTCAAGCAGCAGCTTAAAGGACAGAGCCTTCTGGATTCTGAAGAAGGGCTGTATGCCCATGTGTCCGCCTGCGAAAAGGGACTGGTCATTGGTCAATGAATTCTCAATGGAAGCAAACAACCAACAGATTGTATGGCCGCCAGCAAATTGGAAGAAGATGACCCCTGATCAGAAACTCATGGCCCATGAGTATGTGGCCATCTTTCTTGAGCGTGTGGAGAGCACCAACTTCCCAACCTTGTCCAGGAGAGCCCTCTTGGACAAGTACAACTTCATGTCCCTCGAAGCTGAGGGTAAGCCGACAGTGGAAGAAGGAGAGGCAGAGAAGATGGACTCAAAAATTAGGTATTATAACTTTAATTACCTCAAGGCCATCGTAAATGGGGAAGTGGAGGAGAGTCGCGTGGCAGAGGGTATTGTTCGGGGACTTGAACTTGCTGATAGGTGGAAGGACACAGATATTATAACTGAAAAACTGGATGAGGCAAACATTAAAATACGTGTGGGTGCATAAGAGTTGTCTGATGTGTGTTATTTGCAGACTGAGAATAGTTACATTGTTTTTCAATTGTTCATGTTGCTATGCAATCTGTATGATCTCGTTGCATAAATGTTTAAAGTGCTCATTTGTTATTTTATTGGACATAATCCAGGAGGATTATTTTAATAAAGTGGGGGGAAGTGTAATATAATGGACTACAAGTAATCCTAAGCAAAACTAATAATAAGGTTTCATAACATGTTTCATTATCTAGGATATGGGCAAAGACCTACTCACCGAATGTTGACAGATTCTGACAGTTCGTTGAATTACATGACATATGCATGTTGAACAGTTTACTGAGGTTTCATGCATATATCATTTTATCTACATCTTAATCCTTATAATCCTTAAATGTTACTCACAACTTAAGTTATTAATCCTCGTTCCTATGATTGTAATTCCATAAAGAATAACACTTCCTTGTCACTCATAAACAGTGTCGACCATGCTTGTGACGTCATAACTTTATCTTTGTGATTTTAGCAAAAGACTGCGCCATATAGTTAATGGTTACAGTAAACTATGTCTTATTGTATTAATGTTAACGATTTGCTACTGTTTTATATCAAGTTATTGTCATTTGATTGATAAGCATAGATATAACATTTGGAACTATTTCCTGATGTGCGGAAGCGTTTTGAAGAGTTCATTTGGCGCGCATATTTGATTGGATGACAGTGGTTCAAATCGGCGATTCAAGCATTCTGATTGGTCGGAGCTGTCGCATAACCGTTTACGGAGTCTGAGGAATTGTATCAAGGGGCATCCATATAAAAGACGCGCCGCAGACGACTTAGGACATTCAACATTCAACTTTTCGGCCACACAAGATCTAAAATTATTTAAACTTTTAAAACCTTTAATAATAATAATAACAAGAAAGAACTGGGATGTCGGACAAAATGTAACTATATTATATTCTTATACATTTGTTGTTTCATGTTGGTATATTTTGAGAAGTATAAATAAATTAAGTCTCACTGTTTTCATTTCTTTATTCTTGAAGACATCTATTCACAGACTAATAACAATTTAATAAACTAATAACTACCTGGTTGATAGACAGGACACAGTATTTACCGACGGAACGAAACCGTTACACTGTTATAACCATAATAACAATATTTTAAGCAGATTTTCAATTATGATAAAAGTTATATTACAGTACTGCCATTATTAAATGCATTTAATAATTGAATTTTAATCCATTTAAGACAACTGCATTAATGTCAAAAAATTATGAAGAAACATATGGAGTTGCACGAGTTTACCTGACAATTAAAATGTCACGGTGACTCAACTTAGATAAATGGTTTTCGGATGATAACTCAAGAACGCTTACGCCTAGGATCATGAAACTTCATAGGTACATTGATCATCACTGGCAGATGACCCCTATTGATTTTCAGGTCACTAGGTCAAAGGTCAAGGTCACAGTGACTCGAAACAGTAAAATGGTTTCCTAATGATAACTCAAGAATAATTAGGAACATTTTGAACAAACATATGGAGTTGCACACGCTAATCTGACCATTCAAACATTTAACAATGGTGTCTTTACTTTTCCACGAATAGATCACTTGACAACAACAAAAGCAAAAAAATCACAATATAGGTTAAATAACAACAACAAATATGGGGAGATACAAATGTAGTAGACCAGGTTGCATGTCATAAGTCGCTCATCACAGGCTAGATTGAACATACTGAGTTTGGGAATAGACATTTAATATACGTCATGCTTGTTTTTTGTGGGATGGTAGAGCATTAATGATCTTTTCTTGCATGTGTTATTATGGATAGTGTGGTCAAGGTGTACAATGATACTAAAACTGAAAACATTATAAACTACTAGAAATGTATTCTTAGTACATGGATACCTCTACAATCCAATTTGTCCCACAACTGCACAAATGTCTTTAAATTATGAACAAACATATGGAGTTGCACACGTTAACCTGACAATTACTATGTTACTGTAGAAGTATCCCTCTATTTGAGTAACGCTTCTCACAATTGAAAAAATATTATCGTTTGGTTAAAGGGATTGTCACATAACTCTTCTTATTTAAAAAAAAAACTTAAAAAAAATATCAAGGTGCATACTTTTACATGGTGGGTCAGGGCCCTCAATCTATCAAATCTGCCGCCGAATTTCGGTTGCAGTCCCACCTGAAAAGTATACTTTTTTCCCCTTTTGGGGGAAAAAATTCCCCCTAAAAAAAAAAAAAAAAAATTTTTTTTTTTTTTTTTTTTTTTTTTATAGAAAGATGTGTCTCATGATTATTATATCTCAATTCTGTTTCAATTTAATCTTTTCAAACATACTAAATTATGAAAAATGCAATGGATATAGTGCAAACATGTACAAATGAAATAATGAGAGAGTAAGTAAAAAAATCCCCCAAAAAGGGAAACGCCGCGAAAATTCCCCCTCCTAAGGGCTGCGGACCCCTTCCCCCAAAGTAGTGTGAGGGCCCTGTGGGTTATACTTTAAGAATAGTTCATCCCTCTATCAGCTGTACTCTTTGAGTTACTCACAACACAATTTTAAATGTGATTTCTTTGCTAAACAGGGGCCATAACTCTGGGTATGTTGAAAAAAGACATCAAACTATGCATGTGGGTAAAATTACACAATGATAAATATTTATGTAAAGTGTTAGTCCTCTTCTAGCAATACTGTTTATTTTACACTCTACACATATTCTAAAATGTCATTTATGTATAAATATGAGACATTACTACAATTATGATGAAAACAACAGAAACAACATATAGAGGTGAGCATTAGCTCACATGCCTGGTTACTGTACTTGTAAAGTTGCAGGGATACATGTTGAGTTATATATGACAGAAAAGTCACACAGATGGATGGAAAAGTGCAAATCTATATACCCCCATATTCAGCCCAAGAAGCGTTAATTTATTGTCCATGTATGTTTTTATTTGACACTTTATACTTGTTTGAAGCATTACATAATATCACTGACTATTCCTTGCTGGTACATGTTTATTTCAGCCAGTGCAGTAAAGTGACCCAGATTTCGGAGCTGACCAACTCGCAGCCCACTGGCCTGGAGGGGATGTCAGTGGAGCTGGAAACTGTCCTGGGGGAAATTAAAACCCTGCAGATCAGTCAGAAGGCCAGCATTCAGTCATTGCAGAAAACATACAAGGAACATAGTGCAGTTATGATAGAGCAAATGCGTGGCAATTTAAATACTTATATAGATGAATGTGATAATAGTTCTGTGGGTACATCAGGCGGAAATGAGCAATATTTAAAAGAAGAGATGTGTAGGAGTGTTCTCTCTATCGTGAATGAATTTGATAATATTACTGCGAAGGAACTTAACGAGATGAAAGATGAAGTTATAAGCATTAAAGGGTCAGTTACAAGTTCTATTCATAAATGCACCACTCTTCACAATGACTTGTCACAATTCCATGAACTTGTTCAGAAAATTGGAGATAATAAGGAGCTCTGTCTTATAGCCAGCATAAAATGTAAGCATATAATACAGCAGGCATTGACTCTGCTAGGAAAGTCAGGCAAGGCGTTTAACGTCCAGCGGAAGTCTGTGCACAATGTGAGAATACCAAGTGATTCATATGAATGTAATATCGCAGGCATATGTGTTCTGACTGATAGGCAGGTGCTGGTTGCAGACTATTTTAATAAGAGAGTCAAGCTGCTGAACCAGCAGTACCAGGTGGTGAGTCACTGGGATGTGAAAGCTGAGCCATCTGACATTTGTTTGATCACACCCAGTGAGGTTGCAGTGGCTGTGAATACTAGTAACATACGTGAGGTCCAGTTTATCACTGTCAACCAGGGAAAGCTTGTTTCTGGCAGGAAGTTTCAGTTACAACATAAATGTACATGTATTACCCATCACCAAGGAAACCTTTTTGTCACCTCTGGTCAAGAACTGTACAAATACTCACTGAATGGCAAACTGATCTGCAGACTCTACCAAGATAGATCAGCTGATTTGACAGGTAAGAATCATGGTGAATCCATCCTGATAACATGTGTATTATGTACAGGGATTTGTCTAGCCATTGTGGACAAAGGAGTCTAGTCAAATTGTGTTATTTTAAATCCATACAATGACAAATTTGGGAATTTTTATTGACTAAATGAACCGAGTTGGGATTTATTTTTTTAATCAACAAATATTGACCCATTAGGCCTTTATCTTGTTATTTTGAAAAAATAATATAAATTATAGTTACATACTTTGTGAGATGATAATAAAATAAAATTCAGATGTAATAGCAAAAAACCTGCTGATGTATTATAAAAAAATTGTTCTTTAATTCATATGTGCCCTTTGAATGCTACAGTACATTGTAGCCAAAACAAGATTCAGAAATATTGATTATAAACATGAGTAATGAAATATTTTGACTGTCACTACATGGCATGTCTATAAATAGAAACTGTGTTCCTGGGAGAGAGACACTTTCTGACCCTGTCTTAATTTTGTGGTTGTAAAATGATTGTACATGTACAATATGTTTACCTGTTGATAGAACTGTTCAATTGTTTCAGTATGTGTAATTGTTTCCATCTGTGTACTTGTTTTGCTTCAATTCATATCTTACTCAACAGTCGCATTTCAACATGTCAAACGTTAACTAAAAAACTCTGCTACTGAAGTTTATTGTCACGCTTAACTATTAAATTATTGAAATGTATGCATATATTTTAGATGTGTAAAGGCCTCTTTATAGCAACATATGCGTAATACAATATCACTGCAGTATGTTTAATAAGATTATTTAACATTGACAGTAATTCAATATCTTGATGTTACTCTGTTTTGCAGTAGACAAGTGTGCTGTGAGTCCCACAGGAGACAGGCTGTACATCACCAGCTACAGGCAGGACAAGCTTCTCACCCTGGCCAGGGATGGCACACTCCTGGCTACATACACAGACCCAGCACTACGTGGCCCATCTGGTCTACATGTGACCCCTGCAGGCCAGGTGCTGGTCTGTGGAAGCAGGTCCCACACTGTACTACAGGTGGGCTGGGAGGGGAAGAGTAAGCTGACTACGCTGGCTACATGGGAGGATGGAGTGTGGTGCCCAGGGTCAGTCTGCTACAGCAGCACCACATCATCAATCATTGTGGGACTGTATGGGGACAACATCCTGGTGTTCAGAGTGGAATAGTGTGTACATGTATGTATTAGTTGTTGTAATTAGTGATTAGTATTTTAATTACAATGTGTTGTTTAGCATACGAACATAGTAGTGTGTGATGTTACAATACAACATTAAGTGTGTAGTGAAAGATACAAATAATTTATGTACACATATTGTTATCTAATTACACAATGTGAGGGGTTTTGTTAGAACATTAGATCTAATGCATATTATGTTATGTTGTCATAACATTTGTGTCATTATGATCCTAACATTTAGTTCTTGTAAACTGTGCATGAAAAAACGAAGCATTTCAACTGAAAATTTCATATTTGCACATAGATGCACATGTACATAGCAACTGAGGCTATTTTTAGACTTTAATTTCTATAAACACCATGCCATGTAAGAAATGTATATGGATGAATATATTTTAGTAATCTTTGGAGGAGTATATATTGATATTGTACGCAATGTTTACAGAAAGGTAACACTTGATGTGAGATTTATTAATGTTCCATGTTTAATGCTGTTGAACATTTGTTATTGATTTTCATTACATTTATATAAACATGTGTGTGTTAGTTACATTTTCAGTGAGGCTGTTTTCGGAGAAAACCCGAGCTATTGTCATAGCCAGCTCATCTACCGTCCAACGTAGGCGTCGTGCTAAAACCTTAACATTGGCTCTAAAATCAAAGTGCTTCCACCTACAACTTTGAAACTTCATGTGAAGATGCACCTTGATGAGTTATACAAGCCACACCCATTTTTTGGGTCACTAGGTCAAAAGTCAAGGTCACTGTGACCTCTAATATCAAACTTTAACATATGCTCTAAAATCAAAGTGCTTCCACCTACAACTTTGAAACTTAATATGTGGTTGCACCTTGATGAGTTCTACATGCCACACCCATTTTTGGGTCAAAGGTCAAGGTCACTGCGATCTGTAATATAAAACTTAAACAACATGCTTAACATTTCCTCAAAGTGCTTCCAACTGCAACTTTGAAACTTCATATATAAATGCACCTTGATGAGTTTTACACGCCACACCCATTTTTGGTTCACTAGGTCAAAGGTCAAGGTCACTGTAACCTTTAATATCAAACTTTAACATAGGCTCTAAAATCAAAGTGCTTCCACCTACAACTTTGAAACTTCTTATGTAGTTGCACCTTGATGAGTTCTACATGCCACACCCATTTTTGGGTCACTAGGTCAAAAGTCAAGGTCACTGTGACCTCTAATGTAAAACTTGAACAAAAACCTGAACATTGCCTCTAAAATCAAAGAGCTTCCACCTACAACTTTGAAACTTCCTTTGTAGATGCACCTTGATGACTTCCACACGCCACACCCATTTTGGGTCACTAGGTCCAGCGATTTTCCTCCTTCTTTATAAAGTACCGGTAAACGGTACTTTCCCAATCGAACGAAAATTCCCAAATTCCCAAAACGGTACTTTCCCAATCAAGCGAAAATTCCCAAATTCCCAATCGGCATCTGGAAAAATCCCAATCAGCGTCCGAATTTTTTCTCAAAACGATAGAAAGTTTCGTAAAAAACCAACTTTCGGCGAGCGAACAAAGAAAATCGTATAGTTGTGTGTAACCACGCGCTCGATTAATTTCGGGTTTTATTATTCAGCGCATTCAATCAATAGAGTTGTTACTGTTTCCGGTTCTTTTGCCAGGCAGCCAGCGTACTGTTTTACGTCGGTTTGTAACCTTATCGCAGTTTGAAATGAGTCATAATAGCAAATATTATGCCAAAAAACCAATCGGAACCATCTATCACAGGACACATTGACAGCAATAATGATGCTGTGCAGGGAGGGATGCAAGCAACTGAGTGATGATCAAACATCAAAGATTGTTGAAATTTTCACAAAAATGAAAGAGAGAGACATTGCTTTAAAAGAGATTAAAACAACTAGTAATTGATTTGGTGTGTTCTTTATAATATTTTGTTATTTATATAAACTTTATAACTTAATGGTCATTAAGGCATGCCTGCAAATGATTATTTAAATGGGTATGTTCAATTAAGTATGAACTGTATGATGTATTCAATAAGACCCAAACTTCACGACGCGATTTTCCCAATTTCAGGATTTCACGACTCGATTTTTCCCAATTTTGAGGTTTTCACGACTTAATTTTTCCCAATCGGACCGGTACGGGTACTTTTCCCAATTGGACAAGGAAAATCGCTGAGGTCAAAGGTCAAGGTCACTGTGACCTCTAATTTTTTTTTAATCTGACAAGCTTTCGCAGCATAGCGTGGCACCCGTTATGCTGTGCTCTTGTTTATAAATTTGTTTGAGTTCTAAATATACATACAAGAAATGCATCAAGCTATTCTGCTGCTACAGTGGCTGCTGAGTCAGGACAACGATGCTGAGGATGTGGTGTACAAGGATGACCTGAATATGCAGAAGGTAACATAGACCCTTTGTCAGACCTTTTCTTTGTCATTTTGGGGAAAAATGCCATTGTGGTTTTGGAATATTTTCCTGTGAAAAGTCACTTGATGTGGGAAAAACTAATTTAATATCATTATTTCTAATATATCAAATTATACGAATAAAATCATTTTATGATAGTTATATACTTTGTTAGATCTAATTGAAATATGATTGAGATATAATAATTATAATGCATAAAAATGGGAACATCACGTCAGGCGATTTACGCCTGTTGGAAAAACCGATTGGACGTTTTATCACATCTTTACACAGTAACATATATGCCAAAATTTGACAACAAATGGTGAATGTTTGCGTTTCTTGGAAATTTTGAGCACTTTTATCTTAAATATTTATCAGAATGTCCTTTTTAATAATGGAATATACAGGATTATCTCGTAATGAGTAGCAACGGTAAAAGTAGCAGGTTGGCAGTAATAGATAAAAAGTATGGTTTCATACGGATGTATTAAACAATCAATCGAGACGCGATTATGCATATCTATGCGGGAAAGGTTTAAAACATTTTTTGGTAAATCTCGTCCCCCCCAAATGGCCCCGGGGCGTCTGAAAAAATTCCTGTTGAAAGCACTGTAATTATAATAAGGCACTTATTTAAAAACAAATAAAATGCTTCGGTTATGGGTCTGTTTTACAGACCCATAAATACACCAGGAAAGCGCCGACTTGTGTAATTCCTGTTTATTAAGAATGCAAAAAGATGAGGTGGTAAAGAACAGAATGAATTTACATAAGGTAAAATATTCTCTCAAATTGTTTGTATATTGCAAAATCATTGATATTCCTCCGCATGAAATTTTGGTGATTACAATAGTATTTCATGGATATATAATAAGTTTATGTGTGGATTACTCAGTTTGGAAAAATAAATGAGGAATTTGTGTCAGTTTATTTCACGTGTGTTTGTGATAAATTTGTGGACTGGTAAAACCTTAAAATCAACAAAAAATAGCCTCAAACGCATAATAATGGTTTTACAGTGTTACCTCTGTATTAAAAATGCTAAATATGAAGTGGACAAAAATATGATCTGATTTCATTTCTAAGTTAAAATTGGGTCTTTTCTTTTATGTATTGTGTTTAAAGCACGACTTCATATGCTTGAGGATCAATAAATCAAAACATTCTTCAGCTTGTTGCTTTCCAACTTACCAATACAGAAACCTCAGTAACACAACACCACAAGAATTTCTGTCATCCCCATGCAGGCCTTGAGTTTGTATAACGTTGTGAGAATAGAGCCTGTTTGCAGGAGGTGTTAAGTTCTTGATGTGTATACTGTGTAAAAGAAATTTATCACAATACCAAGTTTATCTCTCTACCCAACTCTAATAATTGAACCTTATTAAATGCAATATTGAAAACGCTTATTCTCAATTGTATAGTTTTTGTAATAAAAAAACCAACAACACAAATGACCCAATTTGTGGTCATAACACCGAGATTTTTCCCTATTAGAAGGACCCCTTCCTAATCCCAAAACTCAAGTTAATTCTGCTTCCTGTCTGTTATTGAGTGGTTTTCAGGAAACATATGTGCCTCCCTCTGGTATAGTGGGACTAAAAGCATGTGCGTAAAGTGTCGTCCCACAGTAGCCTGGGTAGTCTGCACAGGAAAATCACCATGGATGACACTTTCCGTATTTATGCAATGTTTTGTATATAGGAGGTCTCTTCTTAAAGAAAATGTCAGTCTAGCGGAAAGTGTTGTCCCTGATAAGCCTGTGTGGCTCTATAGGCTAGTGCACTTAGTGCACAATCTATTAAGCCCTGTTTTCTCAGAATGAGGCTCAAAGTAAGTCCCCCTACAGTCTGTTACAGAGTTGTACAAGATGATACCAGGTGAGCCTTGTTATGAGAAAAGGGTGCTTAATGCATGTTATGTACCATCCACAGATTAGCCTGTGCAGTGCGCACTCAGAATTATCAGGGATAATGCTTTCCGCTTTTGAGGAAATTTTAGTTTTAAGGGAATTTCTTCCAAACAAAAATCAAGTCTTGGTGGAAATTGTCGTCTCAGGTTTTAGCCTGTGAGGACTGTGCAGGCTAATGTGGGAGGACATTATATACATTCATTAAGCCCAGTTGTCCCAGAATAAGACTCAAGTTAAGTCTGAATTTAAATTAAAAATAACTAAAATAAATCTCGTCAAACACATTTCTAAAAAACATGTTGATTATGAACTGTAAATTCATTTTTATTTGTGGGACATTAATTAATGTTGATTTTGTGGGCTTACTGATCCATGAAATTTGCTCAAACACATAACAAAATCACCCAGGGCAAATTCCTTTTTTCGAAAATACAAAATCCACGAATTTAAGTGTCCACGAAAAAGTTATTTTTTTTTAAACCTTGAAGTGTCATGCCAACGAGTATAAATATTTTTCCAGGATCAGGCGTGTAACACTCCAGTCTCCAGCTTGAATTGGTGACTAATATTTTGCTCTGTTTTATCATTCAGGGCCTGTTTTGAAGAGGTATACAATATAAGAGGTATACAATATAAGTCTGTTTTCAAAGAGCATGATTCAGGGCTATTTTTCCTCCGAATGGCCGTTTTGCACAAATTTGAGAATTTCGAGACTCAATGTTTCACAATTAAAACAAGTTTGTGATTCAAATTTTGACAATTTTAAGGAGTTTGCTCCTCATTTGTTCACAACTTTAACAAATTTAAAATGAGTGGGCTGAAACGCTTCACAAAGATGAGACAAACCAAGCCCTTTTACATGTATATGAGTTGTGTTTGAGGGTGTGTGGGTAATATTTTTACTGAAACTTTTATTTTCCCTAAACATATGAAACAAAGTTAATGTTTTCAATTTACTTAGAAAAAATTCATGTCTTGGTATTGGTTACTGTGAAAATTTGGATTTGTGGGCGTCATCAAAGTAAGAGCAAAGTAGTGTTATCAGCTAGAAGTAATTAAGGGCAAGTGGCCTGTAACATAATTTTACTCCCAGGTGTATGTGAATACTGAACAGATTGTCTTTCCTTCTTTATAAAGTACACCATAATAGGCGCTTCCTTATATGCTAGTGGAATAATGAAATGAGCACTGAAACTAAACATTTCATTTGTTAGATATTGATTTACTTTGGCTATGTTTTCTATTGTGAATTTAAACAGATGGTAAAAAATGTATGTGTCTTTTTGCAACTTTGGGAAGACATTTTTATTTAGTTTTTGCCCTCCATTTATTGAAACATATATTAACAGTAAAACATATTTGAATGCTTTGTAAAAGTAAAGTGATTAAAAGAATGGGTACACTCAAACAATATTAAATTTTTAACAAGATAATTTGCCATTCTTTGGTCTTGTTATGCTTGAAAAAATGGCTTAAAAGATAAATAGGCCATGCTGTGGAAAATGGGGCTTCATGCATGTGCTTTAATTGTTGTCCCAGATAAGCCTGTGCATTCTGCACAGGCTACAACATTTTCCTCTTTAAAGATATTTTTTTGGTTGAAAAAAGAATCATCTTTATGATAATTCAGTCTGGTCAGAAAGTTTTTTCCCTGATAAGCTTATGTGGACATGCTAATCTGGGACGACACTTGCTTATATTGACGAGCTGCATATTGGCTTATGAAATTACATCTCTGAAAGTGAAGATAAGCTATAACCATGAATTTACAGGTTAGTATAGCAATAGCCAACACTTTTAATGTTTTAATATGAAATGGTTTAATTGTATAAATGTTCATGCTATTCAGGACAAGGAACCAATGAAATACCAGATTAGGCATTCATGAGAAGGAATTTTTGCTGTTGAAAACCTTCACATCTAATCAAGAGGCATAGTTTGTAGTAGATTGTAATATAAACATTTGTTACACGTTCATATCACCCACTGTGCTGTTTTCAGGAGAGCACCAGCATTGGTATCGAGTTGGCCCAGCAACAGTACCAGTCCAGCATGCAGGAGATCCAGTCAAGGACGACCCTTCCCCTCCCCTGACCCCTAACTCCTCACTTTTGACCTGCAGCCTCAAAGGATCAGCATCGTTGAACAATTCTCTTCTCCAGGAAATTCTCAGCTCTTCAAGTTTTCACGGGCTGTTCCCAACAATCGCAATGTCCTGGTCCAGTTTTCCTTACTCAAGCCTGAGTGAGCCCTAGTTTTGTTAAATATAAGTAGTAGAAATGGTAACACTAACAGCCAGTGTTCTTGCTGTTGGACATCACAAAGAATATCACAGAATAAAAAGTTGAATAACTTGTTCCATTCATTATGGGACCAACAGAAATTCAGCAAGAAATAGGGCAAAAAATCAAGGAACAATTGAAGTGATTAATTTAGAAGTGTGAGCTTTTCAAAGTAGATACTTCTGCTGTTGATAGTTTTGACAGTAATAGCGTTACGGACGCCTCGGTTTGTCCTCTGAGGCGTGTAAACTGTCCAAAGAGAAAAAGCTTCTGACGCTTTTGCTGACAAAGAAAGGCAGTAATGACTTGGCTGTGAACACCCAGAGGACAATACATCCTTGGGGCATGCCTCAGACGCAAATTCTGCTCAAGATTATAAACAAGGTGCAAAATGTGAATATGTCTAGCTGTGTTACGAGCACTTCCCACTCCGAGCCCATAGGCCTCGTATTGAATCGAGGCTAGAGAAGGCAGTTGTGTTGTGTGGTCCAGTATGCCCTTCTACTCTCAACCCGACGTTAATCAGAACTCAAACTCAGCCCTTAGCAATGTCATCTCAGCTCCTTGAGCCTCAGGTGAGACCTTACAGTGTTATTTATTTTGTCGAAATTGGAGCCAAAATTCAGTCCCACTCCTAGACTCAAAAAGTCTCTATTTTCCCATAATTGCTAGCTAAAATTTTCAAATCAAGGTTTGCCCCCAAAAAATGTTTTAATAGGTTGCAACATTGAGTTCATTTCCTTATTCAGCTATATAACTTGAACCTTAGTGCAATTAATTTAGATAGCACTTATTCTCAATGTTTAATTTTTTTTTGCAAAAGCAACAACCATTTTTCCAATTATATTCAAAACAGCATGATTTTTTCCGAATTGTCCCAATCCAAAAATGTTTAAAATAAACTCTGCGTAGAGCTGGCCCCTAGTTCTTGCACATTTTAGAGTCTTTGATAAGAATAACTTGTTTAATTTGCTTATTTCACTGAGTTTCATTACTATTTTGAAGTTGGAGTTACATAAATTATTTATTTCACATATAATTGGATATGATTATTACTCAAATTAGAGCCCGGATGTTTTCAAAACAATAGCACTATATTGCTTTCATATCCTTATGCACACAATTTCAGCACCAGTTGCTAGAAGTATCAATTCAAAATCACTTACAGTGAATAGTTTTATCCAGAATAGGCAATAATTATTACTTAAATTATTACAACCCCTGGTTGCAAGATAGAGT
Source organism: Dreissena polymorpha (assembly GCF_020536995.1). Taxonomy (NCBI): domain Eukaryota; kingdom Metazoa; phylum Mollusca; class Bivalvia; order Myida; family Dreissenidae; genus Dreissena; species Dreissena polymorpha. Next base: position 187,415,820 of record NC_068355.1, on the reverse strand, counting down.
GTCATAGACTGAATTCAATATAGACGTTCATCTGTATTTCTGTTTGATCCATAGGCGCTCGATGTCAATGACAATGTTTTATTTTAAATTTATTTATTTTTTTATTTTTTAGTTACCTGTTGTTTATTATATTGCATACACATACTAAATTAATAAAAAATCTTCTGACAAAACGTTTAAAAAAAAAAGTTAGTTTGACTATGTATGTACAGTTATTGACAAGGTAAATCACTCCCCATTTTCTAAAGCAACGGAAGTGCGTCATTATGCATAATTAAATCGCTGTCACCATGCTCGCTCATTGAAATGCGCGCGCAGGCCGGGAACCTCGCTCTTTATACACAATAACAGCCACTAAACACTATGGGAGCCAGATTTGATTTTTGACGTGCTGATTTTTTTTCATGGCAGACGAAATCAAGTTAAACAATTGGTAAGGAATTATTCTAGAGATATATTAAAACTAAAAACAACAACAACAAACGAGCCATTTATCAGCAGGTAACAACATATCTGGCTCTTTAACTATTTTCAAAAACAGGTTCTATATCAATTGTAATTATGGTTCTGCTACTACAATTGATACATAAGTGGGGCCAGGGATGTTTGTAGCTTTGCATAACATGATTGTTTCTTTATTGATATCCGTTTATCAACTTTAATGACCAATTATAATCTATAAATTATGTGATTATAATTATACCCCCACAAATGAAGTTTAGGGGGTATATAGGAGTGAGCTTGTCTGTCGGTCTGCCGGTCAGTCTGTCGGTCAGTCCGTATTCAGTGTCCGCTCTCTAAATCAAGTGGTTTTCATCCGATCATCACCAAACTTGATCAGATGTTGTATTCAGACAATGTCTAGTTCAAGTTTGAATATGTATCATGCCGGTTCAAAAACTAGGTCACGGGGTCACTGAGTGCGTTTAAACATTGAGCATGGTATCCGCTTTCTAATTCAAGTAGTTGTTATCCGAGCTTCACCAAACTTGGTCAGAAGTTGTATCTAAATGATGTCTAGGCCAAGTTTGAACATGGGCCATGCCGAGTCAAAAACTAGGTAACATTGTCACTAAGTGCGTTTTAAACATTGAGCTTGGTGTCTGCTATTTTTTTGGGGGGGGGGGGGTCACTTCTTTGACAAAACTCTAGTTTTAATAGTTAACAAAAGCACATGATAGTTAAGTGGTGTTAGTCGCGTTTTATTGAGTGTATCAGGAATTTCCCATATGGCCATTGACCCAAAAAGACTCAAAAGTGATATGTGCTGCAACACATTTACAGATCTGCTTTAGCTGACTTGAGCACATGATTCTAAAAGCAATTGTGATCACCCTATGTTAAGCTTGTTACTAAGCTAGAAGCCTGATTTTTGATAAAATATTGATAAAACATGGTCTGATTGGTCCTAGACAATATCTAGGCAATTTCACATCTGGGTCACATGAATCCTTCAACAAGCCTTGTTGTTACAAGATCACATATGTTTAAATCATATGAAATCACTGTTACATGTAACACTTTAGAGGCCACATGTGTGGCTCAATATTGATGAAACTTAGTCCAAATGTTTGTATGCAGGGTGGCATATAGCAGTTTAACTGTCCGTCAGTGTGTCAGTATGTCAGCATTTGTGTATGTGTGTATGTCAGTCAGTCTGTCCGTTCATCCGAAAACTTTAATGGCCATAACCTTTTCAATATTGAAGATATCAACTTGATATTTGGCATGCATGTGCATCTCACAGAGCTACACATTTTGAGTGATGAAAGGTGAAGGTGAAGGTTATCCTTCAAGGTCAAATGTCTAATATATGGCGTCTGTTCGTCCGTCCAAAAACTCCAACATTGGCCATAACTTTTTCACTATTGAAGATGGCAACTTGATATTTGGCATGCATGTGTATGTCATGGGGCGGAACATTTTTAGTGGTGAAAGGTGGAGGTCAAGGTCATCCTTCAAGGTCAAATGTCAAATATATGGCGTCTGTCCGTCCGAAAACTTTAACATTGGCCATAATTTTTTCAATATTGTAGATAGTAACTTGATATTTGGCATGCATGTGTATCTCATGAAGCTGCACATTTTGAGTGGTTGAAGTTCAAGGTCAAGGTCATCCTTTAAGGTCAAAGGTAAAAAAAATTATTTATTTTTTTCAAAGCGGCGCAACAAGGGGCATTGTTTTTCGGACGAACACATCTCTTGTTTTTTTATTTTTTTTATTATGTCTTTCAATTTTTGTAACATGTTGATTTACTTTGGAACTGTTGTTCAGTTTGAATTAAAACAGATTTAAACAATCAAAGATCTGTAAAGGAATAGTAGAAAAATGTTTTTTTCAACTTTGGAAAGACATTATTGATTGAAACATATATTAACAATAAAACAAATGTGAAAGCAAAGTAAAAGTAAAGTGATTAAAAGCATTTGAACAATTGAAATATGACATTTTTAACAAGATGAGTATCAATTTTTCTAAATGGAAAAAAACTCGCTAAAAAGATAAATAAGCTGTGCCGTTGGAAAATGGAGCTTAATGCATTGTTGAACCAGATTAGCGTGTGCAGTCCACACAGGCTAATCATTGACACCATTTTTCTCTTAAAGGAATGTTGGTTGAACAGAAATATCCTCTTTAGGAAAATCCAGTCAAGTCAGAAAGTGTCCTCCCTGATTAGCTTATGTTGACTTAACATGCTAATCTGGGACGACACTTTCAGATATTGATGAGCGGCATATTGGCTTATGAAATTACATCTCTGCAAGTTAAGGGAAAATAATAATTATGAATTTACAGGTTAGTATAGCATAAGCCAACACTTTTAATGTTTTAATACGAAATGATTTAATTGTATTAATGTTTAGGCTATAAAGGACTATGGACCAATGAAACGCCAGATAAGAAATTCATGGGAATGAAGTTTTGCTATTGAAAACCTGCACAGCCAACCAAGAAGCATAGTTTGTAATAGATTGTAATATAAACATTTATTACAAGTTCATATTACCCACTGTGCTGTTGTTGGTTTTCAGGAGAGCACCAGCATTGACTATTGTGTTGGCCCAACAACAGCACCAGTTCGGCATGCATGAGCCCCAGTCCAGGACAACCCTTCCCCTACCCTGATCCTTATCTCCTCCCCCAAGACCTCCAGCCTCAAATTCTGAACACATCCAGTTTTCTTGCACTGTTCTCATCAACCGCAATGTCCATGTCAAGTTATCCACTGTAACGCCTGAGTAGTTTTGTTTAGCTTGAGTGTCCGAGTGGGAAGAGTGTTATAGACACAAGGAGTTATATCAGTTGTTATGGTAACGCTCAGTCAACAGTCAGTTCTTGCTGTTGGACATCACTGCGAATATCACGACGAATAAGAAGTTGAATTACTTGTTTCATTCGTTATGGGACAAACACTAAGTCAGCGAGGAACGGGACAAAAAATCAAGGAACAATTGAAGCGATTAATGCAGAAGTGTAGGCTTTCCAAAGTAGATACTTCTGCTGTTGATAGTTAGGACAGTAGTAGTGTTACGAACCGTCTCGGTTTGTCCTCTCAGGCGTCTAAACTGTCCAAAGGGAACATAAAGCTTTTGACGATGTTGCTGATGAAGAAAGGCAGTAATAACTAGGCTGTGAACACCCAGAGCACAATACATTAATGGGGCATGCCTCAGACGCAAATTGCGCCCAAGATTGTAAACAAGATGCAAAATGTGAACATGTCTAGCTTTGTTACGAGCACTTGGCACTCCAAGCCTAAAGGGTCTCGTATTGAATAGAGGCTAGAGAAAAATGACAGCAGTTTTGTAATGTCGTCCAGTACGCACTTCGACTCTCAACCGAGTGTGTCAGAACTCAAACTCGGGCCTTAGTAATATCAGCAAGGTAAGCATGTCGTCTCAGCTTCTTGAGCGTCAGATGTTATTTGGTTAAATTTGGGGCCAATAATTCAGCCACATTATTTATCTCCAAACGTCTATATTTTTAACCAGGTTTTCCGAAGGAAAAAACTGGTTATTAGATTGGCGAATGCGGGCGGGCTGGCTGGCTGGCGGGCTGGCTGGCGGGCTGGCGGAATAAGCTTGTCCGGGCCATAACTATGTCGTTCATTGTCAGATTTTAAAATCATTTGGCACATTTGTTCACCATCATTGGACGGTGTGTCGCGCGAAATAATTACGTCGATATCTCCAAGGTCAAGGTCACACTTTGAGTTCAAAGGTCAAAAATGGCCATAAATGAGCTTGTCCGAGCCATAACTATGTCGTTCATCGTCAGATTTTAAAATCATTTGGCACATTTGTTCACCATCATTGGACGGTGTGTCGCGCGAAATAATTACGTCGATATCTCCAAGGTCAAGGTCACACTTTGAGTTCAAAGGTCAAAAATGGCCATAAATGAGCTTGTCCTGGCCATAACTATGTCATTCATTGTGAGATTTTAAAATCATTTGGCACATTTGTTCACCATCATGGGACGGTGTGTCCCACGAAAGAATCACGTCAATATCTCCAATGTCAAGGTCGCCACGACTAAAAATAGATTTAAAAAAAAAAAAAAACTTACAAAGGGGGTTAATTTTTTTTGGTCATTTCAAAAGTTCAGTTTGAGTTTTCTCCCTTTATCAGATTTTTTTTTCACAATGAAAACCTGGTTTTGTGACAATTTTGTCCCTTGTTTTCATAATAGCTGGCTGTAATTCCAAATTGAAGGTTTTCCAACAAAAAATGTATTTAATAGGTTGCAAGATTGAGTGTATTTCCTGATTAAGCTCTATAAATTGTACTTTAGTTAAATTAATCCATTACATTTGATGGTACTGATTTTCGATTTTTAAGTATTCGTAAGCAAAAAATAAACCCCCATATTCCAATTTTAGTCAAAATATCCAGGTTTTTCCCAATCCAACAGGCTATGACCCAATTTCAAAAATAGTTATAATAGACTCTGCACAGAGCTAGCCCCTAGTTTTATCACATTTAAAATATTTTTTTTAAACAAATGGCTTAATTTACTTTCACTAATTTGTATTACAATTTTGAAGTAGTTGGTTTTATAAAAAAAAATGTGTATGTTGTTTATTTCACATATAATTTGATATGATTATTATATCAATCAGAGCCTGGATGTTTGCAAAATTGCTTTATATCCTGATGATAACACCAGTGACTAGAAGGTCTGTCCTACAAAAGGAGGCCATTTAATGTAGAAATCATAAAGTGTTGATTCAATATCACTTCTTACAGTGGTCTCACATTTCAAGTTTTTTAGACTCTCGTTTCAAGTTGTATTGTCTTTCATTTAAAGGCATATATTCATACATTTGAAGTTATACAGTGTCAAATTTAATGGTGTATAGCCTCAGATTAAATGTTTTTAAAAGTCTCACATTTAAACTTGTATAGTCTCACATTTTGAGTTGTACAGTCATTCATGTTAAGTTGTATAGTGGCGCATTTTTAAACATTGTATTGTCTCACATTTAAAGTTGTTTAGTCTCTCGTTTAAAGTTGTGTAGTCTTAGATTTAAAGGTGTATTGTCATACATTTGAAGTTATATTGTGTCAAATTTAAAGTTGCTGTGTCTCAGATTTAAAGCTTAAAACAGTCTCACATTTTACATTGTATAGTCTCACGTGTTAAATTGTATAGTCTCACATTTTCAGTTGTAGAGACGCTAAAACGGAAACAATTTGTTCCAACAGATAGAACAGGCGTTGATTGACTCGTCCGTAAATGTGACTGGCCTTAATATGTTGTTCTCGAATTATGTGAACCTCACCAGGAGAGCTGTCTGCGATTGACACCATTCAACAACAGTTGTTGTCAGGAATTCCCGGGTTTGGGTTGATGACTTCGGTGTCGGGACTCGCTTCATCTCTGCATATGGCACTGTTGCAGCAGCAGCAGCAGCAACAAGAACAGCAGGTAGTATCTGAGCTGTGGTCTGGGATATGGGGCTTAATGTACAGTCCAACCTGCCCGAGCGACCGTCTGTTAATAGCGACCAACAGTCAATAACGACCACACCGATTTCCTCCCGAATGATTTTACTATATATTGAACCTGCGAATAAAGCCCACCTGTGAACAAAGACCAACGACCACCCTTTTACATTCCCAAATCTCCATTTTGATAGCTTACAACGACCACTGCAATCATAAAAATCAACGATTTCGCAACTTTCAAAAAACAAAATGGCCCCCAGGACGCTGCGTAGTCACGTGATACACATCTTACCAGTGGACTCGTCGGTCGCTATGGAGATATTGACATGTGACAGTTTATTGCACTCGATAGCAGTTGTTTGTTTATTTAACATGCATTGCTAATTGGTAGTCGCCTGCTTCTTTTATGCATTTGACAGTTAGTCAAAAGTGTAACAATTTGCCTTTGTATTTAAGTGATTCGCGATTAGTGTACTAATTGCCGAAAATATCAAAGACAAATTTGGGGCTTTCATAAACTCATTAAGGAAATTAACGGTTTCATATTATTTACGATGCCTATTAAAGACAAACATTTGGATAGTCGTTCCCTTCTTAAATTTCTCCGTGATAAGACGTGAATAGATTATAGAAAAGTAAATAGTCAGTTCAAGTTAACAATCATGGCTTCCAAGCGTAAGTTCTTGACGTTGGAAGAACGCGTTAAGGTAATTAGTTTGTTAGGTAAAGGACACAGTTGTAGACGAGTGGCTAGTGATGTTGGTGTAGGAAAAACTGAAATTCAGAGCATTTTAAAGCGTAAACATGAGATTATGGACGAATTCGAGAACGTAAACTGTGAAAGTAAACGCCCTAAGCGTGAGTCGGAATTCGCGTCAGTGAATGACTGAGTGCATAAGTGGTTTGTTGACGCAAGTGCAAGGCTCTTGCCTGTGTCTGGACCTGTGATCTACATGTATGTCAATAGTTATTTATACAGTATATGATAAATTAAATAAATAATAATAACTTAAGGGAATAGAAATACAACATGTAATAAATATACAAATGTAAAACAAAACTGTGTTTTCAATCCTTTATTTCAATATACATGCATAAGTATTCAAACATTTAAACAATAGAGCACATACCTGTTAAGGTACCTGTTAAAAAACTAATAGCATATTTTTCAAAGTTTCGATCGACCCTGCGAATAAAGACCACCTGTGAACAAAGACCACAACAACCAAATCCCTTGAGTGGTCTTTATTGACAGGTTGGACTGTATATGCTTAAAAAGTCATCCCATAATAAACCTGTGCAGACTGCACATACATTCAGTCCAATTAAAGGGTCATCCCAGATAAACCTGTGCAGACTGCACATACATTCAGTCCTATTAAAGGGTCATCCCAGATAAACCTGTGCAGACTGCACATACATTCAGTCCAATTAAAGGGTCATCCCAGATAAACCTGTGCAGACTGCACATACATTCAGTCCAATTAAAGGGTCATCCCAGATTAGCCTGTGCAGACTGCACATACATTCAGTCCTATTAAAGTGTCATCTCAGATTAGCCTGTGCAGACTGCACATACATTCAGTCCAATTAAAGGGTCATCCCAGATAAGCCTGTGCAGACTGCACATACATTCAGTCCAATTAAAGGGTCATCCCAGATTAGCCTGTGCAGACTGCACATACATTCAGTCCTATTAAAGTGTCATCTCAGATTAGCCTGTGCAGACTGCACATACATTCAGTCCTATTAAAGTGTCATCCCAGATTAGCCTGTGCAGACTGCACATACATTAAGACCTATTAAAGGGTCATCCCAGATAAACCTGTGCAGACTGCACATACATTAAGTCCTATTAAAGTGTCATCCCAGATTAGCCTGTGCAGACTGAGATACATTAAGTCCTATTAAAGTGTCATCTCAGATTAGCCTGTGCAGACTGCACATACATTAAGTCCTATTAAAGTGTCATCCCAGATTAGCCTGTGCAGACTGCACATACATTAAGACCTATTAAAGGGTCATCCCAGATAAACCTGTGCAGACTGCACATACATTAAGTCCTATTAAAGTGTCATCCCAGATTAGCCTGTTTTTGCGGCCGAAATTCAGCTCCTGAACCAAAAGTTTCTACATGCATGAAAACCCCCGCTTTTCTATTCAATTTTAGTAAAACAATTATTTAAATGCTTTCAGTACATTATAAATTTTTTGTCTTTATTATTTTTCGATATTTATTTAAATTCTTGGAATCTGTTTTATGAGCCGGTTCCTACAGGACCCGATGCACTCATAGATTTGTATGCAGTTGAATAACAGGCTCTCTGGTCAGCTGGACCCGGACACCCAGGGACACTTCCTGGCCAAGTACCGTGGGGCAAATGCTCAATGAGTTCTTCCCGAAGGGTGCAGCGTCTCTAGACCTGGGGCTCCAAACTGTCTTACCCAGGGGCCAAGATTACTTTATCTGCAAGGTACATTGGTCATTTATCATGTATAATGTGTGATGTGTTTTTTATTCCAAATTTCAATTTAAATAGTGTGTGCGTTTTATATATTGATTAAACTATATTCTCGCTGACAGTTACTATGATATTGTTAATATTTATAATAGCCACCAATTTGTATTGCCTTGAAAGGGTGCAGGAGTGGAGCGTAAATATGTGTTCTTGTCTGTTATTCGCTCTGCCCTTCCTTAAATCCGTCCTTATGTCCGTCCCACCTATTAGGAGTTACAGGTAACTTAATAAATATTTTTAGACAGGGATTAACAATTATTTAGTAGGCTAGGTTTGTATCAAGTGAACAGCATATAGAAGTATAGTATCAAGTGTTTAATTGTGTATCTCTTTTCTATCAGAAGCCTTCAATTTTAATGTATTTCTTATATTTTTGTTTACTCAAGCAAAATTGATTCAAATATAACAAATGCCATTTCAGAATGCATTGAATTATTTGGTTTACAGGGACACATTTCTGGGATGCCCCGAGTTCTTTTTTTCTGTTTACAGAGGCCTTATACTCGCAGGTTCCCCAAATACAACTCAGCCACAACATCCTAATCGGTAAGTCCCGTTGCCATGGCAAAACAGGTAACTTTGGCAAAGCATTCAGGAGACCCTGGCTTAACAGCCTTAGACTTCAGATGTTATCAAGTTTTAACAAACAGTTAAAACTCAATGCGATTTGCAGTTTCTGCTCTTCAATTAAGAAGACCAGTACAAAGTATTCCAATTCAAGGGTTCATCAACAAACTTATTTCACTATTTTGAAATTCGAAGAAGATGCAACAGTGTCACGCTAATCCCTGACATTCAGGCTTGAATTAGACATCCAGAGCTTTATTAAAACACAGAATAACACAGTTTTTCAGCAGGTTCCAATATATCTAAATTGTTAACTCTACAAAGTCAGGTTCCATTTTAAATGTAAGTATGTTTATAAAATTGCCATTGATACATAAGAGGGGTGACTGATCTCTGTAGCTTTGCATAAAATGTTGTTTTGTTATGTGGAGATCTGAGCATATAGTTTAGAGACTATTTATAAATTATGAACTATTGGATTATAATTTTAATGGTTTACAAAATCCCATGTAAATACAAGTGTCCATAGCTTGTGTATTGAGTGCATCAGGAATTTCCCATATGGATATTCCCCCGAGAAGACTCCTAAGTGAAATGTTTTGGAAATTTACACATTTAAATATATATATTTTAACTGAATTGAGCAAACATTTCTCAAACTGAGTAATTGTGATCACTCTATGTCATTGAGCGTGCTATGTGCAGCTTCAACTGTCAGCTTGTTTATGAATCTAAAGGCCTGAATGTTTACTGAATCTTGATGAAACTGAAATCTTGACAATATTAAGCCCGAGTTTAAATCGAGGCCACTTGTGTAACAATACTGTAGGTCTCACATCTCAATTGTCATGACTCAATCATGATCATACATGGTCAGAATGTTTATCTTGATATGTTACAGGTTTAGTTTGAATCTGTCACATTGCTTCCAAAAACTAGGTCGCCAGTTCAAACCTTGAAACAAACTTGGTTATCACTCTATAGGCCAGATTTATGCCACATCAATTATGAAAGTTAATCAGAATGTTTAAAGTAAAGTCAAAAAGTATGTCACAAGGTCATGTCTTCTACAGTAGGTTTACCTTGAATTGAGGTGAGCATTTCAGGCACTTTTTTCCATTTACAACATTCCGATAATTCTCCATGAAGGACCATTGAGCTTTTTTTAAATTATAAAACAGTTTGATTGATTTAGAAAAAAGGATAAGGATTTGTGTATGTTCAGTGTTATCACAACACGAGATGTCGCATGCACACATAGATTTAATGAGATACAAAATGCTCGTTTTTAAATATGTGTGGCACAATATATTCCATTTTATTTTTCCCCAACAATATCTATTGATATGACACTTACATGGTGCATGAACATGTGTTGAATATATTGATCCACACAAGACAAAAAAAGAGCAGTGTGTATCTTAATAAATCTATATTACCAGACCACATCTAGCCTTGAAATTCTGAATATTGCTATAAGAAACATTGATTTTTTTAATGTGTTAACTTTATGTTTTGAAATATTGTACGAAATATTAATTGATTTTGAGTGTTTATGGTCCTTTAATTGTTGTTTTGATACTTACAATTGTTAAGATTTTTATGTCATTCTGATTATGCCCATGTGACTTTTTTATACCTCCCAAACCCAATAACAATCACAATAAACTCATCAATTTTATACCTCCCGAACCCACTAACAATCACTAATTAACTCATCAATTTTATACCTCCGGAACCCACTAACAATCACAAATTAACTCATCAATTTTATACCTCCCAAACCCACTAACAATCACACATTTACTCATCAATTTTCATTTTTATTATTCCATTCACAAGTTGAACAATTATGTCTTTGTTGTACCAACCTTAGCACTGTTGGGTTTCTATGTCTATTTCGAAATGAAGTCAATATTTGCACCTTGCCAGTCATACTTAATGCAGACAAAAATAATAATATGTTAGAGGATTTTTATGTAACAACTTATGTTCACTTTGTGTTGTTATTATAAAAGTTCAAAGGTAGCTTTAAAAACATGAATTAGCCTTGCTCTGGGAAACGCAATCTGCACGGGATAGTCAGGGAAACCACTTACCTCTGGGAAACGCAATCCGCACAGGCTAGTCAGGGAAACCTCTTACCGCCAAAACTGGATTTTGCTAAGAAAATGCTTCCTTAAAAACAAAAAATCAATAAAAGCAAAAAGTGTTGACACTTATAAACATCTGCTATCCGTTTCAAAATAATTTTTATCGGATCATCATGAAAATGTTCAATATTGTTTTTGGGCATAATATCTTTTACAAGTTTAGTAACCAGCCAGATCGCATTTTCTTGTTAAATGAAGAACATAGACCGTTAAACATATCTAACATTGTACACACGGTCAATGTAAACCAGACCGTTCAACATATCTAACATTGTACACACGATCAATGTAAACCAGACTTCTAACTGGGAGTATTTTTTTGGTTTTGGTTCTTCATTTTTTTGGTTTGTGAAATGTCGGAAAAGTTGCGACTCGACTAAGCATTAATGCCACCAGAATTAATGCAATTGGCGTGAGTTTCATGACAGTTCATACACTTTTAAGTTTGCTGCTCATGTTACAAAACTGTGTAATGCTTTGTATAATTTATATCATATGTCTAATTTTGTCACATGGTTACTTGCCTTAAGTAAAGGACATTCTAGTGATGAATAGAATATTCTCCTGCTGATGCTACTGGAGTTTAACTTTGTTGATATTTTATTTAACAGGACAACTTGTCAATCAACATGGAACAGTACCCAGAAAATCACGACCAGCTCATGAACTGTGTAACTGCGCCAAGCGTGACCCTTCAGAGAAAGGGGCTTCCATGCCGAAGGTCAAATTGGTACCAATCTGGGCTCAAGCAGCAGCCTCAGTCTTTTATCTATTATCTATTAACATTCCAATCTCACAGTAATATTATAAAAACATGACCTGCAAGGTGGAGATGTGAATACAATGAGTATTAAATCCCACAAACCATGCAGAGGTTATATGGGAGTCAATGTTCTGTAAGTTGGTCTGTTAGAGGGGCGTTTCGTCTGCATTTTATGTAAACATAGTTTTACCTCACCACATATGTATATGTCTACATTTCTAAAGGGAATCAGATGAAACTTCAATCATGTGAGCCCCATGAAGTCTGGGTTGAGGTTTAGGTATCATTTTGTGACAAAGCTCTAACTTATCATTGGCCAAGTAACTCTCTTGCATAATATTAATTTACTGTTTCTGTATCTCACCACACATGGAATTACAGAGGCTGTGTTACTTATATTTTATTCAGGGGGATTAACTAATAGTGTGCACAGAAGTGTGTTAATATTTGTGTATAAAATCAACAAAAGCATTAAATCCCTTGAACCACTTGTCATCTTTGATTACATTATAACAAATTATCCAATATAACTTATTTTTCAGTGGCCGTTGTTCAGTGTCAAGCCGAATCCTAGCAACCAAGCCACGTCAGCACAGCAGCAAAAACAGTTTCAGCAGCAGTCGTATACTAAACATCAACAACAGTGGTGCATATGCATTAAACTACGAGAGGTATGAATGCAAATATGTCTGTATGATATTAGTATATTCTCAACCATTTAATATTAACTAGTTTGTTTTGTTTATATATTTTAGCATATTGCTATATTCAAATTTGCTTTTATTATGTTTTATTTTTATTGCACTCTGCCTCTTCTAATCATGTTAAGGATGGCCCGCACCCTACCCCTGTACTGACCTGTGGGTTATGGCCCGCACCCTACCCCTGTACTGACCTGTGGGTCATGGCCCGCACCCTGCCCCTGTACTGACCTGTGGGTCATGGCCCGCACTCTGCCCCTGTACTGACCTGTGGGTCATGGCCCGCACCCTGCCCCTGTACTGACCTGTGGGTCATGTTAAGGATGGCCCGTACCCTGCCCCTGTACTGACCTGTGGGTCATGTTAAGGATGGCCCGCACCCTGCCCCTGTACTGACCTGTGGGTCATGGCCCGCAACCTGCCCCTGTTCTAACCAGTTGGTCATGACCCGCACCCTGTGGGTCATGGCCCGCACTCTGCCCCTGTACTGACCTGTGGGTCATGTTAAGGATGGCCCGCACCCTGCCCCTGTACTGACCTGTGGGTCATGTTAAGGATGGCCTGCACCCTGCCCCTGTACTGACCTGTGGGTCATGTTATGGTCATATGGGCTTGGATGGTCATGGAAGTAAGAAAGTGTAAGATTTTAAAGAGACTTGTTCAAATATGTTGTGAGAAAGTTGACTGACATAAGTCAGTGACATAACTAAAAGAAATTAATACGCCAACACATAAAAACAGATTTACCGGTAACTACAAATTATACCAATATATTGCATTACATATTGTATGGTATTGTGATATGCTTTGGCTGCTTTTAATTTGATGATTATTTAAAGTAGGCTTTTTTTTAAATATACAAGCGTATCTTTGTTTAATATGTATTTTATTTTATTCCATGAACTGTATTAGTTCCGTTTGAATAATAATTGTTAAACATATTGCACACGTTTAAACCAATTTATGTAATAATATTCCATCTTTATCTGTAAATAAAGGGACTCTTACACAGGGCATTAGCAAGAACAACCAAAAACGTTCCTTTAAAAATTGCATACTCTTTCTCTGTTTGCAGAATATATGCAGAAAAACTAGTGTCTTATTGAATGATAAGGGATTTGATTACAGCTAAGAAATAATCTTTAAACGTTATCTGTAAAATGTTGTTTTGCCATTTGCAGTAAACAAGTTCACTGCGTAATGTGGCATCAAAGTCTGCAAGGAGAAACCATGCAATTGAGGAAGCCAAGAAACCATGTGATAATTTCAAGCAGCTTACCTACTCTTGTAAGTATGTGTTTTGTTTTAACGTACGCATTATATATTTTTATTTGAGTACAGATTTATGTTATTGAAATAATAATTGGTTTCCATGCACAAATGAAAGATGTTATGTTTTTCACTAGAGTAAATATATAAACGCAAGTATTAAAATATAATATGTCTGAAGAATATCCACAAAACATGTGTTTGTCATAAATCATATTAAATTTATTGATAAAGATGCGCACATTATGACTAGTTTTGTCCACCAATCTATAATTTAAACAAAGTTTGACGTTTTTTACGCACATTTCAATGACGTCAAACTGTGGAATCACTTATTTTAAGGAGATATCATTTTCGCGCACCCACCATGTCTCAGATTTATGACCAATGCCCATATTAATAGAGTTTTCAATTAACAAACAGGTGTCAGTTTGACAGGATTCAATACAACTAGGGTGTGTATATTATAACTGTTGTTTCATGCGACCCCTATTAGAAGTATAGCCCTGTCTAGTAAGGGCATATTCCGGAACCATCTTGAGCACATGTTTGATGCAATAAACAGTTTTGTGTTAAGTTCAACTTTTCTATAAAGTATCAAAGCTATTGCATTCAAACTTGTTACACTTACTACATGTATCATGAGGGGAGTGGGCAAGCAAAGTGAGATTACTCTGGCTGGCAGTTTGACATAATTATGTGCCCTTTTATACTTAGAAAAGTGATATTTAGGTTAAGTTTTGTGTTTATGTCCACTTTATTTCTAATGTATCATCACTATTGCTTTCATACTTGCATCAATTACTAACTACCATAAGGGAACTGTGCAGGCAAAGTTATTTAACTCTGACTGGCATTTTGACAGAATTATTGCCCCTTTTATACTTAGAACATTGAAAATTTGGTTAAGTTTTGTGATTTGGTGCACTTTACTTCTTAAGCATCATGGCTATTGATTTCGCACTTGGAACACATGCTCACTATCATAAGGGGACTGTGTAGGCAAGTTATGTAACTTTTTTTTCATTTTTGAAAGATAATGTAATAAAAGACCACATCTTCACACTATACACCCTCTCCACCCATCCCTCCTTCTGTTTGATGAAGTATTGAGATAGGTCCCTTCACCTTTACAAAAAAACAATATATTAGCGAAGCTCTTCTTCTTCTTATACTTAACCATAAAAGCAAAATCTGTTGCAATTGGTGAATGTTCAAAAAGTGTTCTAGAACAATTTATATATAACCCTGGTCTTTCTTACACACCACTTGATATTTGTGTTTTGTATAAACACCATTGAAATAAAATTTGGTCTTAAAACCAAATGAAAGTAATTTATAACAACTACATAGTTTAATTTTATTTCATTGAACGTGTACACAGTTTCAAGTGGTTACCCAGCTCTGTAACATCGTGGGCACAAGGCGAGCTTTAGTTAAAATATGTGTGCTCGTTTATATGAAAGTTTATATCTTATTAAGACACTCACAATTATGTTACCGGGTTGAGCCAGTTTTTTATCCTTGATAAAGATTGTGTTGTCTTCAGTTTTGTTGTTTCATTTGGCTCATGATTTACTTTATTTCCAGGAAAAACGGATAGCAAAGCATTGAGATTGTTCTGGAAGCATTTGTAGTCACAGCTCATTAAGCATCCCCCTGAAGCAGGACCCTCAGTCTACGGGTGAGTTTTCAAGCGATGTGTTTATTTTTGGCAAGCCCCTGAATTCAGAGATGGGTGGGTGCATGTAGATTGACCCTTGTTCGTCGATACATCCATCCAGCTGTACGTTCTAGTATAACCTCGAACCTCGAAAAGTATTGCTTCTTGTGTGATGAAACCAAATATATTTATTATCATGTGAAATTTCCTTCTTGTTTATTTGGATTCATGTTTCCTTTGACATAAGTAGTAGAGTTTTTACACAAAATTGGAATGTGGGTTCATGGTGGCCAAACCATTTTCTTACTTCATAAAAATCATCTGAGTTTTCTCAGAAAAACTCTCGCTGAATTCATGTTTTTGGGACTATCGTCTAGTAGGCCTTTGCTTATTGTCATTATTGATGAGGTAGTATTTGATAATAAAAAGGATCTTTATAAAAACCCAGTCCAAATTATTTGGTAATAAAGAGGTTATACTTTATCTAAAATAATTATTATTAATTATTATTGTATCAATAGTCCCAGGTCCATCATTTTGCTTGATTGGTCTTTGTCAGCCCGGGTACTACTTAAAAGTACCCCGGGTACTCTTAAACATACTACAATGTACCCAGGGTATGGAAAATGTACCCAGGAATACTAACGCTAAATTGGCCGTTGTTTGATCATTTTCTCAAGTTAGTTAGTATGTTCATATTTATATCAGTGTTCTGTAAAATTGCCCCAGTATAATCGAAACTCATACTCTCAAAGAATGTTGAGTCAGTTTTTTTTCAAAGATAATTTAGTTTCGTAATTCGTTAGCGCGTTATATCACATCGGATTTTGGGTAGGAGTAAACCTCGAGTACAGTGAAATATTGGCTGGGTGCATTTAAGCGTATTTTCTGTACCCGGGGTATATTGTAGTATACTTGAAGAGTACCCGGGGTACTTTTAAGTAGCACTCAAATCCACATTGACCAATCGAGCCATCGTTTCATCTATGGATTCAAGTCATATAAGTCGTAACACCCTATGCAAGTTTTGTTTTTCGTTTGGTATCAAAAATAGACGGAAACACATTTACAGTATCACGCTGTTCTTTTTTTGCAGACGCCAATTGACGAAATAAAACTTGTCATTCAGCAACACAGCCAGTTGCAGCAGTTGTTACCATATTGACCCCAGTCAAAACTAGGAGCTCAGAGATAACACAGCCAGTTGCAGCAGTTGTTACCGTATGGACCCCAGTCAAAACAAGGAGCTCAGAGATAAATACTGTTTAAGATAGATATTCTCTACATTCCTCATGGTCAGGCAACACAGCCAGTTGCAGCAGTTGTTACCATATTGACCCCAGTCAAAACTAGGAGCTCAGAGACAATCAGCAATACAGCCAGTTGCAGCAGTTGTTACCATATTGACCTCAGTCAAAACTAGGAGCTCAGAGACAATCAGCAACACAGCCAGTTGCAGCAGTTGTTAACAAATTGACCCCAGTCAAAACTAGGAGCTCAGAGACAATCAGCAACACAGCCAGTTGCAGCAGTTGTTACCGTATGACCCCAGTCAAAACTAGGAGCTCAGAGACAATCAGCAACACAGCCAGTTGCAGCAGTTGTTACCGTATGACCCCAGTCAAAACTAGGAGCTCAGAGACAATCAGCAAAACTGCCAGTTGCAGCAGTTGTTACCATATTGACCCCAGTCAAAACTAGGAGCTCAGAGACAATCAGCAACACAGCCATTTGCAGCAGTTGTTACCATAGTGACCCCAGTCAAAACTAGGAGCTCAGAGATAAATACTGTTTAAGATAGATATTCTCTACATTCCTCATGGTCAGGCAACACAGCCAGTTGCAGCAGTTGTTACCGTATTGACCCCAGTCAAAACTAGGAGCTCAGAGACAATCAGCAATACAGCCAGTTGCAGCAGTTGTTACAGTATGACCCCAGTCAAAACTAGGAGCAGCATTTGTTACCATATTGACCCCAGTCAAAACTAGGAGCTCAGAGACAATCAGCCAACACAGCAAGTTGCAGCAGTTGTTACCATATTGACCCCAGTCAAAACTAGGAGCACAGAGACAATCAGCAATACAGCCAGTTGCAGCAGTTGTTACCAAATTGACCCCAGTCAAAACTAGGAGCTCAGAAACAATCAGCAACACAGCAAGTTGCAGCAGTTGTTACCATATTGACCCCAGTCAAAACTAGGAGCTCAGAGATAGATCAACACAGCCAGTTGCAGCAGTTGTTACCATATTGACCCTAGTCAAAACTAGGAGCAGCAGTTGTTACCATATTGACCCCAGTCAAAACTAGGAGCAGCAGTTGTTACCATATTGACCCCAGTCAAAACTAGGAGCTCAGAGATAAATACTGTTTAAGATAGATCAACACAGCCAGTTGCAGCAGTTGTTACCATATTGACCCCAGTCAAAACTAAGAGCTCCGAGATAAATGCTGTTTAAGATAGATAAACACAGCCAGTTGCAGCAGTTGTTACCATATTGACCCCCGTAAAAACTAGGAGCTCAGAGACAATCAGCAACACAGCCAGTTGCAGCAGTTGTTACCATATTGACCCCAGTCAAAACTAGGAGCTCAGAGACAATCAGCAACACAGCGAGTTGCAGCAGTTGTTACCGTATGACCCCAGTCAAAACTAAGAGCTCAGAGACAATCAGCAACACAGCCAGTTGCAGCAGTTGTTACCGTATGACCCCAGTCAAAACTAGGAGCTCAGAGACAATCAGCAACACTGCCAGTTGCAGCAGTTGTTACCGTATGACCCCAGTCAAAACTAGGAGCTCAGAGACAATCAGCAACACAGCCAGTTGCAGCAGTTGTTACCGTATGACCCCAGTCAAAACTAGGAGCTCAGAGACAATCAGCAACACAGCCAGTTGCAGCAGTTGTTACCGTATGACCGCAGTCAAAACTAGGAGCTCAGAGACAATCAGCAACACAGCCAGTTGCAGCAGTTGTTACCATATTGACCCCAGTCAAAACTAGGAGCTCAGAGACAATCAGCAATACAGCCAGTTGCAGCAGTTGTTACCATATTGACCCCAGTCAAAACTAGGAGCTCAGAGACAATCAGCAACACAGCCAGTTGCAGCAGTTGTTAACAAATTGACCCCAGTCAAAACTAGGAGCTCAGAGACAATCAGCAACACAGCCATTTGCAGCAGTTGTTACCATAGTGACCCCAGTCAAAACTAGGAGCTCAGAGATAAATACTGTTTAAGATAGATATTCTCTACATTCCTCATGGTATGTTAAGCACAAACTCTGACAGATCTCATCTTTGAACTTTGTAACGGGCGAAAAATAAATGACCTTGTTCAGAATGAAATGGCAGAATGACAAAGCACAACAATTTAAGGGGAAACCATAAATTAATGTGACCAGCAAAGATGTGTTCAAAGCAGAACAATATGTCATGTCTTTGGGGACTTTGAATTTTGATGGTGTCATTCATTAAACATTGAATATTTTTGTTAAATATAGTTAAATATAATGATATAAAGGTTATTTGATTAAGGCGTGTATGTTAATTATTACTTTAAGCACAAATATAGCACGTCTATCAATTACTTATGAAACTTGCACCTGATAATGATAAATGCATGAAAATTAAATTGTACTTAAGACATTATTTCATACGTTGAGCTTAAGAAAATTGAAAGCTGTTTAAATTATGCTGGTAACATTATATACAAAATATGTATTGGATTATATTCATGTAAAAAACAAGTTTCAGTTTTCTGTTGTTACATGCAATATAGAAGTATTATCAAGAATCGTGTTAAGTATGGCACTATTCGAAATGAATATTCATTAAATAAAGACAAAATCATTTAATCTTCTTTCAATTGTCAATTCTGTATGAACTACTACTACCTTATTTATTTGACTTGATATGGTTTGTTAAATTATAAGATAATGCCTCTTTACTTGGAAAGCTTTCAATGTTTTGAAACTGAGTATTTAAAAATGAATTATTAAAAGAATTATGAAAAATCATGACTGATGTCAAAGTTATGTTTGATTTTGCCAATTTTGTGTTGATATTTAATATACATGTACTTACATGCTCATAAGTGTTGACATTTGTTTTTGAACATAATAGTTTTTTATGTTTTATATCGTGTATATACACATTACCAAGTCCAAATTTTCATCCTCTCAATCACTCAGTAACTTTACCAACAATAAATGTTGGATCTCTGTATATAGGTAAATTGTGCAATTGATATATAGAGCAACTGCAACAAATCAGTCAGTTACAAATCAAGGCAGAGTGATGTAATATGCTGGCAATTGTTAAGTAGTGCAGTTGTCTCTTTTTGTTCTCAGGTTAGAGCAATGTTGTTTGCTTCAAAAATAAAAACACAGTCTCCCTTGTAAGAAAATTAATGTGTTCACATCTCAACATAACAAGTAAATTCATAGAGAAAATCAAATTATTTACATGATATACTCGACAATTAGTCTAATGGGATTTGTAGAATAAAAAATAACATGTAATTATGACGATTATAAGTGAATGTTTGACACAAAATGTCTGTTCAGAAATGTGTATATTTTAATGATAAATCTATACATTGTACTTGCT
Organism: Dreissena polymorpha; assembly: GCF_020536995.1. Taxonomy (NCBI): domain Eukaryota; kingdom Metazoa; phylum Mollusca; class Bivalvia; order Myida; family Dreissenidae; genus Dreissena; species Dreissena polymorpha. The sequence goes on along the minus strand of NC_068355.1, from coordinate 187,395,626 downwards.
GTACTTTTTATAGTATATTTTATGAACGTGCAGCTGATAAGTGAATGTGACAATTTACGAGTTATGTTACAATTTGTTACACGTTGACATGGCCACATAAGCTGTTAATGGAGTGCATTCACTGCGGCCAGTTTCCAGAAATCTCCCAATTAAAAAACACCAGAAAATATCTTAAGATCAGATAGTTTGGTTGTTGACATTAGTTTTGATTTATTTATTGATTGTGTTATGCCTTGTACTCTTAATTTGTTATCAAATATTTAAGTTTATATGACTTGAAGAGACTTACATGTTTATTTTATTGATGTGTTTGTGCGGATTTCTTGCATTCTGATTAAAGAATATTCAAGTGGAAAAATAATATTATTATGCATTGAAAGTGTGTTGTGATTTCAAATAAAAATACTATGAAAATATAGTTCAGTCGTTTGATTACAAAGTTATTACAAAGGTGATCAATTGCTCATCAAGTGTAGGTGTTTGCATACGGACATAATATGTCTGTGCTTTATATGTATATAATGTAGATCCCCATTTACCAGAACATATTTTGATGTGCTTAAATGTGCTAATAGCCTGATGAAATTCGTGTTGACTATGCGTTTTACATTTTGCCATTTTTATTTAAAAAATGAAAAACAAATGAATTGTCAGTGTAAATAAATACTGTATTGTTGTTCAATCAGTTAAACTATTTCACTGTTTTCATGCATATGTTCAAATCATTTTCATTTTTGTTCAATCTTTAAGATGCAACGCTTGTGTAATTTACTTTATGAAACTTATATATACACAAAAATGTAGTACAGATGTATATCAAATGACTGCTGTGGGCTTGTGGTAAACAGAAAACCATGCTTTAAATTGAAAAACGTTGTTATATGCCATGTTTTTCATTTAATAATATTAAAAGCACTCTTGAAATTGAACTTCTTGAAAATATGTTTCATTGTTTTGTAAAAATATCTTAAGTTATCTATTCTAAATTATCTATTCTTATATAAGAAATACAAATTAAAATTGGTTATTGGAAATAAGTCAATTAAAAGTCAAGGGATAATGATGTAATGTACTTAAAAATGTCAAAACTGCTGTTGTCTCTATTTGTATTCTAGATATGTTATATCCTTAAACAAACAAATACAATGTTGTCTCCTTGTTGAATAGGTGTTGTGTACCTCTGAACATGTCAAGTCATTTACTTTAAGTATTTTAAATTAGTTCTCACTATCTGCACCCGTAAGTCACTCATGAATTTTGTGTAATAAACATTGGATAAATATATTTTTATATAATCAATTATAAGATAAGGTGAAAAGTGTATGTGCGTTATAAGTAATAAACATTGGATAAATATATTTTTATATAATCGATTACAAGATAAGGTGAATAGTGTATGTGCGTTATAAGTAATAAACATTGGATAAATATATTTTTATATAATCGATTACAAGATAAGGTGAATAGTGTATGTGCGTTATTAAATTCATCAGGTATGACCATACTGTGCTACAAGTTTTGTATTTGTGACTATTAAAAGTACATGATCTGCAAAAAATGTCACTTAAACAAATGTGTATATGTTTATCATTATTAAATTCTTTCCAACTAGATTACACTTGATAAGTTTCGGCTTAAAGCTGAAAAGTTATTGTTACATTTTATCAGCGTTGAGCTCAACTAGCATCCGTAGTGAATACTGTAAAATTTAAGCTTTCTCAAAATGAGTATGTTGAAAATATCTTGACGACGGTTAGAATCTGTGTCGCATGTGTCAAAAAACTAGAACTAAAGGTCAAATCTTAGAAAAAAACTTGTTTTCACTGCAGAGGCTTCTTTTATTAATCGATCTGCAGTCAACGTTCTCTGAATACTTATATTGACGATATCTAGAATGACTGCGAATCTGGGTCACGTGCATCCCAAAACTAGGTCACCAGATCATATCTAATACGATTATTATCTCATTAAGGAATCAATATTGATGATACCACACCGAAGATGTGGACCATTGTTTCTTTAAATGTTTGCGTTATCAGGACGTTCGTGTGCAAATGTTTATAAACACGAGTATATTTCATCCAATTAGTGCATAAAAACTCATGTTTGGCATACAAATGTTGACCTAGGAAGAAAATTGTAAGCTCGTTCAAGAAGTTCAGTTATTAATCAAACGAACGAGACGATTTAAAGGGGCCTTTTCACAGATTTTGGCATGTTTTGAAGTTTTTCATTAAATGCTTTATATTGATAAATGTAAACATTGGATCTAAAAAGCTCCGGTAAAAAAAAACAAGAATAAAATAAAAACATGCAAAAAGAAGCCTTCAGCAGGGCTCGAACCAGTGACCCCCGGAGTCCTGGAGTAAAAACCAATTAGACCGCTCGGCCATCCTGCCAAGTATGTGTGAGAGATGTATTTTGTACTTTATATAAGCAATCTTAGTAGTTTCACAAAATTACACGACAATAACAGAACTCTCCAAATTATTAAATCGGTTCGCGTTGCAACGCTTAATAATTTCAGGTTTTTAAATCGTCAAAAGATGCATATAATGGCTATATTAGACCATGGTAAATGTTCAGTATTACTGTTTCCTCACAAATATCATAACTAAAACGAAAATTTGCGAATCTGAAACAACTTTTTTCAATTTTGTCAATTTACCAAAACTTAAAAAGATCCCTTTAAGTGCATGCTGTTCTGGTTTTATGCTGTTCGCATGTAGTCATTTTCACTTTGCTCCTGAACAGAAAATGGTAAAAAATAGACCAAAACTAAATACTGTGCTAATAAGAAAAGTTCATGGAATATAATCCTATATAAAGATAAAATATGAAATCTGGGCTTAATGCATGTTTGTAAAATGTTGTCCCAGATTAGCATTGCCCAATCCACAAAGGCTAATCAGGAACGACACTTTCCACATAAACGGGTGGCTTCTTTTTAAGGATAATTCCTTAAAACAAAAGTACCATACAAGTGGAAAGTGTCGAACAGCGAAGGCTAATCTGAAACAGACATTTTCCACATAGACTGGCTGATAATTTAAACGATAATTCCCTTGAAAAATTCCATACAAGCGGATAGTTTCGAATTGAACAGGCCAATCTTGGACCACAACGCACATGCATTAAACCCGGTTTTCCCGAGGTGCGGCACATATTTTTTAATCCAGATGTTCGACTGTTTAAGTTTTAATGACCAACATTATATAATTTGCTAATAACATACGCATTGAAACTATCAAATAAAAGGTATTTAATATAATGATCCATCAAGTACGTAATATGATATACCAAGAAAAAAAGTTGACAAGCAAGGGGTCGTATAACTTCACTACGGAATAGATTTTACGGTTACTGGCGCACGTAGGTCATCTTGTGACGATATTTCTATCTGAAATACTTGTGAGTATCGGTGTTTTGGTACATCATAACCTTTGAATAGTAACTAGCTATAAGAATATTATTAATTTCAAACAACTGAACTATTTTATGTTGCTAAAGATGAACAAAGATGGACACACACAGCCGCTTTGTAGATTCGCCTTAGTTTAGTTTAGTCTAACCTATTTATTTTAGCTCGATTGCATGGAAAGACTTAAACTTATTTGAAACGCTCCTGAGTCCATTTCCTCGGACTAGAACTAGGACTTGGTGTCTATGGGGAGATTTAAAGAACGATTCGACAGTGGGGATCGAACACGTGACCTCCCGATCTCGAGGCGGACAACATATCTACTACGCCACGGCGACTGTATGTTTGTTTACCCTTTTAACGCTTTATTTCGACTTCTTAATGAATTGAGTGTTAGCTATATGATGCTTTGTTTCAACATCAATTTAATAAATTCGAGATGTTGTTGTCCTATTGATTATCGTTTTGTTTTTATGTAATCGTTTCTCAGACAGTCACAGTTCTAGTTTTCTGGTATGTGTTTAATTATTTAGTAATTAAATGGTCATTAAATTGAAGTGTCCTGTCTTTGTATTGCACATGCGTCTGAATCGTGTCGCTATGAAGTTAACTGTTATTTAGCTTTTAATGTTTAACACATTTTTTTGGACCAACATGCCCAAGTGTGAGGTCTGATCATCGGTCTAAAAAAATATCCTGATTATATTATTATATTTATTGAGTTTCATAATTTGATAACATCTGAATGAAAATAATAAAGCGACCTGTTCATTTTCATTATTTGTGTGATTACCGTCCACAGATTTGTTTGCCTATTGCTCAGGGAAGCGGACAACAACAACGAGCGAGGCATGGTATTGTAATGCGCACGGGGGGCTTAGCCTTTTGCTAAAATTTTCGCTAAGAAGAGACTAAATTTGAACGAAAAATATAAAAGCGTTAAGTGTCGTACCTAATAAGCACGTGCGGGCTGCATTAAGCCCCGTTTTCATAGGCTAAATTATTTGAGCCGATTCGTTGCCTCGTGGTTACACACTGGCACCAGGGGGTCGAATGATTTGGAACCTCTCTCAAGCATGACCTTCTAGTATTTTTCGTTTTCATTAGACGTTCGACCAACTAAAAGGTCTTCACTGTGAGCACTAACTAAAAAGGTTCGTCGCTGGAACCGGAGATCATATGACCTGAGGTCGCATGTATCTATCATTATACATCATGATGCAGATGCCACGTCCTTTAAAGGAGCGGTGGCCGTATAGAGCTTCCTGGCGAATTAGTAAAAAAGTTATACACCCAATATGTATTTTATCGTCCGTGCCTTTAATAGAAATATCAACGGCGCTCTGCTCCACCCATTCCCCTTGCATTTATTAGTCGACTCCTTATGGCTCGAAGTCGCGTGATCGACAAGAAAACTTTGATGGATATGACCTTCGAGCCGAAAGATTCATAATATTATTATTTGTTTGCTTACAAAAACAACAGCACAAACTAAACTTTAAGTCAAAGCGCCGAAGGTACTGAATTTGTTCGCTGTTTTATAATCTTAAACGCAATTCAGTTTTCAAAAGTATGTGTAGCTTTTTATATCGCAAGTTTGAAGTGACCACAACCAATTCAAATTTATAAAGAGTGTGTCTTAAAGCACATATTGAGACATGTTGTTAATCAGTGTGCACAGGCTAATCAGTGTGCACAGGCTAATCTTATTTGACATGCATTAAGCCCCTTTTTCCTGAAAGCAGCCAATATGTACAGATCTCAATGATAAACACTAGACTGACCAACGTTGTCTTACAAGCTGTTAAATAATTTTGAATGCATACACAAAATTTAGTGTACCAGTGGGAACTATAAACAGGCAGATGCGGTGGTTAGAGCAGACGCTCCTAGCCTAGCATTCGTCGTCTGCTTAATTTTACTGCAGTTATACACACAGGCAGTCACGGGTTACAGTTCCTAACGTAGTAAAGCCCATACTGATTTGCAAAATTGTCTCTACATTATTTGTGAGCTAACGCTCACAAATAAAAACGAAACAAAATTTTGCAAGTGTTGTTAAATTAACATTTTGAGTGTCCATGTTGCAGAGTGGAACGCTATTCGTCATTAGTCCGTGTAAGAAGAAATCTGCGTCGTACAACTCCATATAACAGCATACGGCGTATGTACGCTTGCCCGTCTGCGTCGTACAAATCCATATAACAGCATACGGCGTATGTACGCTTGTCCGTCTGCGTCGTACAACACCATATAGCATCATACGGCGTATGTACGCTTGTCCGTCTGCGTCGTACAACACCATATAGCAGCATACGGCGTATGTACGCTTATCCGGCACAGGCTTATCTGGGACGACACTTTACGCACGTGCATTAAGCCACGTTTTCCCAGAACGAGGCTCATATTTACCCAAAGATTCATCAAGTGTCATGTAGAAACATTCAGTGCGTTTTGTGTTTGCTTAATGCCTGATATGTGAATGTTTGTATTTATTAAACATTGTTTGTTGAATATAAATGTGAATTACCGATACATATTTTATTAAAGAATCATTATTATATTACTATCGAATTATGTCAAGTGGTATATTCAATGATGATGCGATGAGAGTGATTATAACTGATGATAAATGATGATAACCGACGATAACTGAAGTTAACCGATGATAACCGAGGATAACTGACGTCAACCGATGATAACCGAGGATAACTGAAGTCAACCGATGATAACCGAAGCAATGGCTTTTGATTTCGTTATTATTACACAGAGCAAGCATGTTGTAATTTGTTAAATACATTTTAATCACCATATACCGTTAATAACATAATTTCGATAAAACAAACGTCACAATGTCGATTCACTTAATTGCGTCTGTCAGATCTTGTCCAGATTGTAACTTCATCATCGATGTACATCTGAAATAAAATACCAAAAAGCATCACTATTTGAAGACGGTGTTGTCGAGTGCAATGCATGTATGCATAACTAAAGAATCATAATCACACTTACAGGTCAGTTGTTGAATACTAGTATGAAGATTTAACAGCTGGACCTGACTGTAACTTTCTGATAAGTCTGGAGATGTTAAATGAATAACTGAAAACAAAAAACTGAAATATTTACTCCCAAGATCATTAAGGTATTAATTCAATCATGTATTGCAGTAACCTTTCAGATCTGGGGCATAGTTGTAAAAATCGGTTGAGCTGTAAAGGAAATACATTTATTAATAGAGTAAAGCGTCTGGAATGCATTGTAATGATAATTTTTAAAGTGCGTGTATTTTCTTACAAGGCGTTTGAAAGTGATATTATGGGCATTTTTCACTGTTGATTTGAGCTGAAAAGAATTAACAGGCCAAAAGAGTTAGTTAAAATGTGGTAACTGTCCAATTATCTGCAACTCATCTTTCTTCTAATTGTTTATAAAAATATATATTATATTCGATATTTTACATGACTCACCCAGTCCTCTAAGCCGAAATGATACGTTCAACAAAATAGTGCCCTTGTGTCGTATGAACGAATCTGCACTAACACTCAATTTTGATTCACATTGAAATCGAATCATTTTCATATTCAAATGCATTATTTTTCTCTTTCCGGGATCTTGTTTTAGCATTATAGGATGTTGATGCTGCATTAACAAATATAAGTGTATATGAAGTGAAAACACCAAAAATAAAAAAAACGGCTGCGATATACACCTATAAATTGTTAGATGCCCATAATATCACTTTCAATAGGCTGAACAGTATTTAAGCCTGACAGACACAGAGGAAGCGCGTTATATCTGACTCGCAGAGGTCCCGGATTTGAATCCTGTGGATTTCATTAAACTATTTTACTTGACATTATAGTTATTGCAGAATACGCCACACATAACAGTATGTTTTGGTAAAACCATTTAACGACACTTTCAATACCAAACATACACAGAGATTTGACTGGAATAAGCACTTTTTAAAACAAGAATTTCAACGAGTACATAAAATACAGATTTTATGCTGCTTATGGCAGTGTAAAATACATCAGAATTACTTTTTTTATTAGCCTGTGTTCTTGTTTAAAAGTTCATTGTGTACTGCACGGTTATGCACGGTTATACTTCACGCAAAGTGAAATTTTGTCACCGATTTCAGACGTATTCAAGGATGTATTCACATACCTTAATTAAGATATCGGAACAAACTGCAAGAACACTTGTCTTTTATGCACTTAAGATGTTTTTCAACTATATTTCAATAACTGAGATATTTGAACAAATAAAGCTTTTAACAGTGTGTTAACATTCTTCAAGCCTAGAGCAAGACTGCCACTGATTTTGTCGCAATATGTGGCTTAAGGGATAAAAGATCAAGCATACGAAACAAGAGAGAATGGCGTGAATGGAATGCATGCGTATCGTTGTGTATTTTTGTAATCTTGTTCTCCAATCTGAAATTTAAATATATGGAGATCATCGTATTTGCTAGTAAGGTAATTCGAAAATTGAACACTTATTCTTCCCAATCGGATACGCATCCCATCCCTTACATGCCCATTCATTTTGTCCATAATATTCACATCACTCATCTTGTCTAGCACTCCAATGGTCACACTGGACATAGGTCGAATAATCATTAAAATCGTTTTATAATCATGCTTGCAGATGAATTTCTGCAAGATTAACATTCCAGTTTCTGTGGTTTTACCATTTAAATTACACTAATTTCAATGCCGAAATGATCGCATTATAATATTGGGGACGATTGAACTTTACCGGTACGCAACACTTAACATCAAACAGCTTACCCTAACCCTAACCCTTAACACCTAACACATAACAACTTACGCAACATCTTATAATCCATTGTATCCTATATATTTCCTTAGTATCGGGGGCTACAGCCCCCAAACCCCCGCTTTGTCGATAGTGGTAAACAACTGCGTACCGGTAAAGTTCAATCTAGCCTAATACTGCAACCTTTTAAAGCAATTTTCAAGCCTTTCTTTCCCCTATTGCAAACTTTTGTAATACTTTTAACGATCGATATGTTTTTTTTATTAATTTCAATAAAAGGGCATGTCATACGAATGCAGGCACCAGTACAAACATCGTTTTGGCAGCCATATTTCGACAAAGAATTTTTCGACAAAAGCCCCATATAACAGAAAACGCAAATTAAAAGTTCATTTTTTTTAACTTAAAATGCAATTGACGTGATAAACATACTGCAGAAACATGCGGATATTAGAAAAAGGCACATAATACAAGCCTTAGATTTTTAAATAGCTTTTATTCAAGAAGAGAAGAAGAACTCTTAGAAATTACGCACTACGGAGGGGAGCCAGACAACTCGCCCCAAAGCCAACTCGCCCCAAGACAAGTCGCCCCGAAAATCTGGACAAGTCGCCCCAAATATGTTGGACAACTCGCCCCAATCGAAAGACAACTCGCCCCAATTTTGTTACTTATATATAGTATTATAGAAATTTTGTTCATATAAAATTTGTTAAGTTTAATGGATTAATATTCGTGATTATTGTTTTTAGGAAATGTAGTTGTATGATGTTTTTTTTTCATTTCATATTGTAAAACTTTGTAATTCAATAATTGTTTACATACCGGATTGCTTTTAGTAATAAATTGTTATTAGCTTTTTTATGATTGTGTTTATTAAAATAAGCCCCATTTAGTTCGTCTTGTTTTGAAAACGTGTGAAATGTTAAACGTTTATTTTGACGGCATGCTTTCATTTTCTGTTCAAAGATTGTTTAATGAGACATTGTGTATGATAGTTTGGTTTAATTTAAGAATAATGGAATGTCTATGTGTTAGTTATGTTTTGAAAACGATTACCGGAATAAACCCCCTTCGGAAGAAACCCCCTTCCCACTCTTACTGCATGCTTGCTACTTTTCAAGTTTATATTCAAGTTTATATTCATTTCCCGATAATCCCGTTTATAACATTTTTAAAGCACTTTCTGGTAAATATTAACGATAAAAGCTCTCAATAATATCTTTAACACAAACCTTGCCATTTTTTCTCTTGTATCAAATAAATTTCGGCATACTAGTAAGTGACTTTTTATAGACTTGATGAAATATTCCCTCCGAACATGCATCAATCCCCTGACTAGTTGTGTGCTTGTTACAACGCTCAATACACCCACGCTTTCTATGCTGCATAATTTTCGTGGCCTTTTTATTGAGAAAAAGAGTCAACACAAAATAGAATTTACACTGCAAAAATATATCAACGTTGCGGTAACATTTACATTCGGAAGTGTGTTTCGTATTAAAAAAGCGTTAACACCAACTTGCGGGAGTGTGTTTCGGATTTACAGTAAAGAAATGTGCCGGCCGTTTGTTCACAAGTTGTTAATGAAGTTGTTAATGATACACACTAAATATTAAATCTGTGAAACTCAAAAATCGTTATCGTGATAATTGAATGAAGGTGCGAAAATCTGATTAAAGGAGTGTACCGGCCGTTTGTTCACAAGCTGTGAAGAATTAATCAAGATGGTAATAAAACGAATAATGTATGAATGGGGGAAATAATTATTATTGAAGGATAAAATAGACAAAAATAGAATAAATAGAATAAAATATATTAACATTTATGTACAAAGATCAAGCAAGCATATACTAGAAAACATTAAACAGATTGTTGTTGCAAAAAAAGGACACGCATTTAATGATTAAACAGGCATATATTTACATTTATTTACAAAGATCTCAAACAAGAATATATTAAAAAGCAATAAACAATTTGTTGTTGAAAAAAGACACGCATTTATTAACGATAAACAGGCATATATTTACATTTATTTACAAAGATCAAATCATTCCATAAAATCACACAATTATAGCCGAATGCTAATGTAATTAATAAAAAACTGTAAATAACTTCACACAAGCCGCAAAGGCGCCGATCATGTCACAACCTCCCATCCTTATCTACAATAGCCGGTACATTAAAGGACCTTTTATATAATTAAATGAAGATGCGAAAAACTATTTCCAAACTGTTATGTGCTGAGTAAAGAGGTGTACCGGCCGTATGTTCACAAGTTGTTAATGATGAGATGCTCGTGTGAATTTGTCTTGCACTCGTTTCAGTGAGATTATACCATTTTATATGCGTTAACTTTTACTAGATGATAAAAATAACAAAAACACAAAATTAGCGCCCAGAGCCGATAGTGACGAAGATATTTCTTACATATTTTCCTACAATAACGGAAGCATTCTTTAAAAAAAAATTGAATCATGCAATCATGCTTCCCGGGTACTTTCTGAAAATGAAAGTGTTTTTCTGTAAACAATTACCGTGCGTTTGAATGTAACTTAATCGTCTGGAAGTGGGTTTGTTCCGCTATGGAAGGGGGTTTCTTCCGCCTATGCAAAACTAGCAAGGGGGTTTCTTCCGCCTATGCAAAACTAGCGAGGGGGTTTCTTCCGCGTTGCAAACTTTGAAAGGGGGTTTCTTCCGCCCTGCCGTTTTAAGCGAAGAGGGTTTCTTCCGGAGGGGGTTTCTTCCGTACACCTTTGAAAACGTGTGAATTGACGAAAATTAATTAAGCCGGCATGTTTTCATTGTCTGGTCAAAGATTTATTAATAAGACAAACGGTATGATAGTTTGGCGTGATTAAAGAATAAATAAGGTAACACGCTTAACCAGACAGCAATGCTGTTTGCAAAGTAATTATAAGGGCTGACTATATATAAAGAGGGTATCTGAATGAGCCCAAAGTATGTGTTTTGTTTGTGTCGGACAATACTATTTGTGACTTGGAATACGATTGCTATATAGTTGTGTGGGTTTCAGTGCATCTGCCATGTGTTCAAACATATATGTGCTTATTTGATGTCGGATACAATAATTTTCTAGTGTTAGTTAGTTTTGTGTTTCTGCAATGGCAGAAGTGGCAAATTGTATACATTGTGGAAAGACAGTTGGGCAGAGGCAACGTGCTGTTTCTTGCGATGCCTGCGAGCGATGGCAACACATAGGCTGTGATTCTGGTAAGTAAACTTATACTATAATTATTTGTTGTGTCTTACATTTTTTAGGTCAGGCAGCTTTTGTTTCCCCATAAATAATGAATCTAAATTGTTGGATACTTGCATATTATCGGGTAATCAACCAATGTCCGTTAATCCGGTGACACATAACAGATGTGTTTTACGACCTGATAACGATCATAAAACCTTTCAGATAAATGTCAGAAGTCACTGGACCGTTATCTTTGCGTTATTTGGGTGATGTATACCGCTTTAAACTATTGATCATGGTGTAATATTGAATGTGTTTATAGTTTTTTTTACTTGTCAGTACAAATATATTTTAAACGTTTGTATAAATCCTTAGTATTGAACATTACTATCTGCTGAAATGATTGAATATTATGATAAAATGTGCATTTTATATTTATGATAAGAATTTACATTAACCTTTTATTTAATATCCTTCATGTATATACATAAGTCGCATATTTTGAAAATAATAACTTTGTCAAAAAAGGCGTGAAAACTCGACACTAAATAAAGAAATATCGTATTGTTTGTTAAGTGTATGTGCTTGACATATTTTTAAAATAGCATTTTGTTGTGGTAATTCTGACGCTATTGGTTATTGAGATATCGCTGTTGACAAAAAGCCGTTCAGTTTGACATGTAAAGTTCGTTTGTCGGGATATGCTAAACTTTAAATTGAAACAGAACCAACATATTATCAAATAAGACGAGTACTACCACCAATAATGTTTATTAATATTTTTTTCATAATTGATTGAGTTATTGTAAATATCGTACTCTATGTTGGCCTCTTCTTATTGAAAATGCGTGTATACTGCCAGTGTCATGCGAATATGGATCTTATTTCTTAATATCCACCTTCACACTTTATTATCGCCTCTAATTAAACTATCTCTATTTAAAGAACATATTACTGCGAACTTAATAGTACCCCATTATAATACCATTCTAGCTACCGCTACCGTAGATCATATTTCAGTAAATAAGATTACTTCGGAATTATAAAATTTCGTATGCTGTGATTAAAAGATATAGAAATTTATTAACTGTACTGTGATATCCACATAAAATAATGACTTTACCTGTATTGCTAGGAATTTTACGCGTTTATAAATGCACAGAATATCTAGTGCATAACATTATTTATCGAGCGGACAGATGCATTAATCTGCGCTGGACCGCGCGTTGGGTATTTACTGTTTAGTAACATCTTAATACCATCATTTTTAAACTGATAACGGAATAATAAAAAAAATCGTTAAGACAGACAGACACACAATTTGATTGTCGAATACAATCTGTACATAGCCATATAAACATTATACATATTTCAATTAAAAAGCATGTCAAGGAAATGTGATTCATAGAATTTAGTTTACTTACGGAGAATGTTCTTAACATATTCGATGCGAGTTTAATATATGAGATCTAACTTTTAATAAACAATTATATATTAAGTTAATTATTATTACTACTGATAAATAACATTTAAGCTTTCCTATAAAACGAACATTTAACATTTAAGGATTCTTATTTAAAGATACTGTGTACTGATACTCGATGTTTTAGTTGAATGTAACCTAAGATGGCGGCGTTTGACAAATCATTTAGTGAACGAACTTGACAAATACATTTTAGTAAGGAATATAAAACTCATAATGTAATGACAAAGGTGAATATGTGTTTATTACATCTATTTATATGAAATAGCTTTATATTAACGATGGTCTGATTCATACAATTTCTATTTTTCAAACAAATGAATCGTAAACTGTACATTTTGTCAAGACAGATGAATGAGCTGCTCCCCTTTTCTTCAAGTATCGTTCGGTGACCTAGTGTAGAAATGGACCTAATATCGATGATTTTGTTTACATTAAAGCGGGTATATACGATTTTTTATATGTGTTAAATTGTAATATATTGATAAAATATATTGCAATACATAAAATGGGAAAGAAAAATTATACATTACTGATGTCATTAAAGCCCAATTTCATAAAATGCAGCAAAGACAAATTAGCGCCCCGAGCCGATTGTGACGTAGATCTACATATTTTCCTACAATAACCGAAGCATTCGTCTTTGTATTAGGATCGCAGTTAGTGTTCGTGTGTCGTATGAAAAGATATCGTTGGGGGAATTCAAACAAACCGTTAAACTAAGTTTAGATTCACATCGTACATGTATGGTATACATGCTGGCGAATTCGTTTTCAATTTCAGAATTAAATATCTGGCTTATTTCGCATTTTTCGACACATGTTCTTCTTAACTTTTATTTTAATTTATATTGAAATATATATATAATAATTGTTTACACATTTTATATAAATTCATAAATATTTGACAAAATCGTATATACCCGCTTAAATCAATACGTTGAAGGCAATGAAGTTTTTCGCCATTGCACAATCTTAGACCCAACTCATTTTTCAATATTAGGTTATAGCTTTTTTTAATCACAAGTTAAAAATAAACACACTCAAATTAAGAAAGAGTGTGTTTTTTATGCAAAGATAACGATGAGTGTACATACTGTTTATCATCCTATTTTTTGTTATAGAGATAGCTTAGACGACTAAAAATAACGTAATGTCCCTTTTTTTATAGACATTATGAAAGCATGGATAATGTTTCGTCATGGTTGGAAATCTGATTTGTGCATTATGGGGGTAAAAAAGGGAGATATGAAATGTTAATATATTTCACCAAACAACAATTACAGCAATCAACATAAATCACACTTATGGAGTATATAAATACATACAAATATCAAATGCATTCATTAAATATATAGTAAATAATAACTAAGGCAATGAAAATTGCGACATAATAATGAGAAAAGTTTCAACAAAACAAATAAAAGAAAACTTAATGTGAAAAAGATAAAACAATAAAAGATGGAAATGTAAATTGACAAAAAGTAAAGAAGTATTATAGAATGAAAACAATTGAATATGATTTAATTGCTTTCAGTTACAGCGATTTTCCTCCTTCTTTATAAAGTACCGGTAAATGGTACTTTCCCAATCGAGCCAAAATTCCCAAATTCCCAATCGGCATCTGAAAAAATCCCAATCGGTGTACGGATTTTTTCTCAAAACAATCGAAAGTTTCGTAACAAAACACAACTTTCGGCGAGCGAACAAAGAAAATCTTATAGTTGTGTGTAACCACGCGCTTGATTAATTTCGGGTTTTATTATTCAGCGCGTTCAATCAATAGAGTCGTTACTGTTTCCGTTCTTTTGTCAGGCAGCCAGCGTACTGTTTTACGTCGGTTTGTATATAACCTTATAGTAGTTTGAAATGAGTCTCAGTCATAATAGCAAATATTATGAAAAAAAACTAAAAAAGAGTCATCAGGCAAGTGGATCCCGTTTACTGACGCAGTTTGGTTTCAAGATTTCAAATAATCTTTGCACGACCAATCGGAACCGTCTATCACAGGACACATTGACAGCACTAATGATGCTGTGCAGAGAGGGATGCCAGCAACTGAGTGATGATCAAACATCAAAGATTGTTGAAATTTTCAAAAAAAATGAAGGAAAGAGACATCGCTTTATAAGAGATTAAAACAACTAGTAAATGATTGTGTGTGTTCTTTTTAATATTTTGTTATTTATAATATATAATAAGACCCAAACTTCACGACGCGATTTTCCCAATTTAAAGATTTCACAACTCGATTTTTCCCAATTTTGAGGTTTTCACGACTCAATTTTTCCCAATTGGACTGGTACGGGTACTTTTCCCAATTTGACGAGGAAAATCGCTGAGTTAATAGCACTTGACAAAAAGCATATACAACATACAGCTATATACCCTATCAGGCTTCCTGAAAAGTCCAAAAAAAGTGCCTGTCAACCGGACAGGCTGATGGAAAAGTTAGCCTGTCCGGACAAAAATTCACCTGACCGAACAGCGTGAGTTTACTGAAGAATTAAGTAAAGATTTTATTTTCATAAGATGGCTAAACATAATGAGAACCAACCAACATACCGTACACATACGGCACCAAATATAAAAATGTTTGACATTTTAAAAACAAACAGATACTGGTTTATTTTCACAAAAGTAACTTTCTCTTTTCTCAATTTTCATAAAATGACTTGTACATATTGCATGAAATCTGAATATAAATTAAGTTTTTTATTGGTCGTTGCACAAGAATATGAACTGTACACGACACTTGTGTGCAGTCAGTATACAAAACAATAATTGTTTCAATAATGAAGGAACTGAAACAGCGTAACAGTAACGATATAGCGTGTTTAAATTACATTTTATTAAGAGGAAATGTCACTTCCGAATAATTCGTGAGATACCCTGGTACTTTAGTTGAAATTTACAACGAAACTTTTAATGGAAATTAAATGATTTCAATGTTGCACCCGCTACAGAATTTTATTTACAAATAAATACACCCACGCCAATTTTCGCGCGTTTTTTATCAAGGCAAAGAAATTCATTTATTTAATCTAGAAGTTGTAACCGAAAATAGCTGTACACGATGCGTGCCAGTGATTTTTTTGCCCAAAATTACCGACGATATAATTCAGCAGCTTCCCAATAGTTTTTTGTTACAACCTTTGTAATTGGATAGATGGTAATATGTCGGACCAATGAAATTGACGTTTTCGGAAAAACAACAAAGGGAGAGCACTCTTAAGAACAAGTGACGCGTAAGCGTTCTTAATGACAAAAAGGCTCGAAATTCAAGAAAAGAGTGATTATAATGGGGTGTTTGTGTTCTTTTGGCAAGTATTAGACTTTTCGGTATTTAGTCATATTTTTTTGGCCTGTCACAAGGACCGGCGATATTAGAAACTCTGCCGGACCGTAAAGAAATTTGCCGGACAAGACCGGCGGTCCGGCCTTTTCAGGAAGCCTGCCCTATTTTCACAATATGAGGCACCATTTCATGACAATTGGGCATAATACATGTTATGTTGACTATGCATACAAATAAATCTTCGGAACTACAATGATTGGTTTTTAACTTGTAATTTCAAGTAATGATGCAGCGGAAACAAAGAAGCTGATTAGACAGTGTGAATACACAGGCTTATCCGTGCCTTTGTTTTTCGCATGTATGACAATTAAAGTTGCTCATTATCTTCAATTATGTAAATTAAAGCCACTAAATATTGTGCTTAAGTAAACAGAAAAAAGGAATATCAAGAATGCGAAAGTTATCCTATTTACCTCTGATGTCGCTTGCCTGTGCCTTCTGATTTGAAGTTCTTCCCTCCATGAATACAGCTCTTTGTAATTTCTGACACTTATATTTTTAATGAAAGTTTCCATAGGGCATCTGCTTTAATCATCATTTTTGCTTGAACAAGGTTTACAAAACTGAACACAATTTGAATGCTGGTACAGTTCAATGTTGCCTATATATGCACCATAAGTGGATATTTTTCTCCCAACAGTTAATGACACGGCCATTTTCAGAGAACTGAACGAGTGCTTGTATGAAACGATCAATTGTAAAATAATTATCAAATTAGTTGTGTAACTCAATTTCTAAGAAATACCTTTGACGACTGCCGTCATTGAATTTCATAATATTGATGCCGCACCTCATAAAAAACAGTTTTTTACACTTTCCTTAGGATCGTCGACTAATTAAAGAATCAACTTAGAAACCGTATTACATGAAAGGAAGCCGAAACATATGAAGAATGTGTGCACTTTTATAAGCTTTAACAAATTAATTACTGATCAACAGCACTGAATGACAATTCTATACTTTATTAAGCTGTAGGACTAGACAATCCCCAAAGGAAAGGCTATACATACACAGCCTCCGACTAGCCAATACAGTCTAGCAGTACGGGCCGTATGACTAGACAGTATAGGCTACATGTAGTTGTTCCGGGCCGCATGGTTAGCCACTGCTTTTCTTTAAATATCGTCTGGTGACCTAGTGTGGAATGGACCTAATATCAACAATTTTTTACAAAGTTGTTCGCCAGGGCAAAATCTTAGACGTAACTCATGTTTCTAAAATGCAAGATTGAAATAAACACAACCCACTGACATTTAGAGTGTGTATTTTAGCAAAGGTATAAATGAGTGTGTACTGTTTGTCATCCTATTTATGTTATAGAGATAACTTCGACGACCAAAAATGACGAAATGTCCCTTTTAGACGTTCTGAAAGCATAGAAAATATGATGAAAATGGTATATAATGAGATTCAATCAAAATAAAATAAAATTTTCAATAACCACTAAAATTTTATATGAACATTGTTGGAATATTGATGATACCTATAACACTAAGAATATAATTTCACGATGCACATTCCCTTTTGACAACTTTTATCTTTTTGACAAATGATATACAACTTCAAAATATGTAAGCTTATTGGTGAACATAAATACAAAATAAATCTGCGAGCAATACTTTTTACCGTACGTCTTCAATTATTATTCAGATTGATTATAAGACGGTGTCCACACTTTTGCGTACATTTTTTCGTATTTTGCATCGATGGCCTTATAGGACGGGGTCAGAAATATCCACAAAGAAACATTGTTTTCTTTCATCAAAGCCAGATTTACCATCAATTATGCAATCCAACCATTCCAGAACACTACGTAAATTCACCGAATCCAACCTATAAACAGACAGAAACTGCCATTCATTGGTTTGCAATTGTCCCTTTTTTGACAAGTGTTAAGGGTTGTGAATTTTCTATGGAGCTTTAACTGCCGACAAAGGAAACTACATGTATTTACCTGTTCACACAATGTGACAGTTGTGTTATAATAAACTCGACTTGAACTATAAGTACACAACAGATGTCAGCATGTAGTGTATGCGGATTATTAGGTGGAAGCAATAAGATAAACAAAGTTTGTTTTAACCTTTTCAGCCAGTCATGTTAACTATTTGTTCACTTATAATGTACTTTGTAACAGGTATCTCAATTTTGAATTCAATATGTTTCAACATTTTGCAAGGTATTTATATCATAGTGTGAACTTATTTTTCATTGGAACGTTAATTGTTTATATATAGTATGTTGAAACTGAATGTACAATTTACAATTCTAAATTTTACACTTGTTACTTCTACATCCTATATCTCTGATTTGCCTTGTAAAGCATACATAGCGACATATGTGATTGAGATAATTGTTATTTAATTTCAGTTTTATAATAAGATATACATGTAGTTAGCCTTTAATAAACTTTGAAATATTTCGGGGGTTATGATCAATGCCCTCTCCCCGCACCCTCCCCACCCAAAAAAATCAGGTACATGTAAGTTGCTTTGAATTAGATGTTTTTCACACATAAATTGAAAATCTGATAGGGTGTTTGATGACTTAACAGGTATTAAGGCATTAATAATACATGTATTCACAGAGTTTTGTTAACCTTGTTGGGAAATAATTAATGAGCTAATTATTTTTTCTATTTTGAATAAACAGTTGATGTACAGAGGACACTTTGGCAAGCAAGGGGCTCAAGCATTGTAGGCAAGAGAAATAGAACTTGAGCCAGATGCTGGAAATATCTTGACCTCCCTCCTGTCTAGGTGGAAGTGACTGTTGATGGAACAGTTATATAGTTACCAGCAGAAATGTTACTCAAGCCGAACACTTGAAAATATACTGGCCCCATCCTGTTTAGGTGGAAGTGACAGTGGTTGGGATTGTTATCTAGTGAGAAGCAGCCACGAAATTCAAGTCAAACACTGGACCTGTATTGGCCTCTAACCTGTTGAGTTGGAAGTGACAGTTGTTGTCTAGTGAGCAGCAAAAGTAGAACTCAAGCCAAACCCTGGACATGTACTGACCTCCCTCATGTTGAGTTTGAAGTGAAAGTGGTTGTCTAGTGGGCAGCAGAAATAAAAAAATCAAGCCATACACTGGACCTGAACTGACCTCTTTCTTGTTTGGGTGGAAGTGACTGTTCCTCGGATAGTTGTCAAGTCAAGAATGACAAGCCAAGTCGTGTCAGGTAAGATTACATTGATATCAATAACAGCCACATTCTTAGTGGCATGTAGTCCAATCACAGATTGTGTGTTCAACTGTCAGAGGCAGAGCTCCAGATAAAATTTTTGTCAAATTCTTATTTACTCCCTATTTATAAAATTAATTCTTAACAATATATTACCAAATAATGTTTTATTCATTGTTTTTGACACATCAACAATTCAACATTTTGGTTTATAGTCTTGGGAAAGCCTGGCTTTCCTTCTCCGTTTCTTTCTTTCCCATAATCGGACAGCTTCGCAAGAGCTTATGAGTTCATCAATTATTGACGAAACCATGCTTTGGGTATTTGAATCTAATTGAAATATAAAGAAGTGAAACTCCAGCTGCTGGAGCAGTATTGAATTTTCATTAAAAACAATTAGTTGGTCCTTTATTTAAGGCAAGTGACCGATTGCCCAAACAGTACAAAACAGCACATTACAGCACAATACAGCACAATACAAACCAACATAAACACAAAATATGAATAAAGCTGGGGTCACCGCCTTGGAACGGTCAATGCAAAGCATTGGGGGTTTAAACCTGGTTATAGAGCGCTCAACCTCACACTTGGCCCAGCAATATTCATAATACATTCAAGTGTAAATAAAATTTAACGTCGTAGCATTGTAACTCAAATTAAACAATAATAAAAGGGAATTAAAATGCATTCAATTTAATAACTATTTAATTACTCAATTGCATTGAAGATACAAGAGTAACAGAATTACAACTTTTTGACGAACGATCAAATAAAACTATTAACAATTGTCAACTACATTCCTTCTTTATAGAAAAGATTTGAGAATGTAGAATCATAGAGTTAATATCTCAGATAATCATCGCGCAAATACAGGAAGAAGCAGCAATAATGGGTGTAAAAATTCCATATTACATAGCTTGGTTGTTTATGTGACTGCTAAACAAATTAAAAATAATTAAATCAAACAAGAAACGCCTATCAGAGAGAAAATATAAATAAAATGGAACGTTATAAACCCAATGACCTATGCATGTAGATTACAACTGGGAAAGTCGGTCGTATGACGTCACAAAAATCCATAATGACATAATGACGTGAACAAATTCCAAGGGCAGTACTAAATAAAAATATTAATCGGGCTGTGCTACTAATAAAACAAGTTTACGTGATTTAATATTAAGAAGCAAATGAATACAAATGGTAATTCCATTAAAGCGACATTATTGGAATCAAACAGTATATAGGTGTTTTGACAACTGAAGACAGAAATGATTTGATGTACGATTTGAGCCCAAATGTAGTTTACATGCAGATTTGTTCATACGACACAATGACACAATTTTATTCAACAGTGACAAATGCCTATAATGTAGTACTCATGCAGATTTGTTCAAACGACACAATGACACAATTTTATTCAACAGTGAAAAATGCCTATAATATCACTAATGATTCCAAATTTTAAGGGAAGAAAGATATAGTGAATCGAAAACCATCAAACACGTGTTTTTAAGTACATAAGCATCGTATCCTTTTGATAAAAACAAGTTAATTAAATTGAAAAGTTTAATATGAACATTTGGTTTAACATATTTTAATTTGCGGACACGCTTCAAAACATCTCCGTAAAATGATGGATGGGAGATTCCATTATTTAAATGCCATTTTAAAGAAACATTATATTTTGAAATTAAATCACCATACTTAGAGTAAAATCTAGCAAATTTATTTCTTAAGTTATGATACAAAAAGCCTTGTTTTAGCAATTTTTTAGTTAATATTAGATTACGATCATTAAAATCTTTAATACACGAACATGCTCTGGCATAACGTACCAACTGCGAAATGTAAATACCATAGGAAGGTCCTTTAGGGATGTTGCCATCTAGAAACGGAAAATTCACAATTTCAAAGTTAAAATCGTCCCGTTTGTCGTATAAACTAGTTTTGATCAAATTATTATTAATAGTTAAATGTAAGTCTAAATACGCAGCGTCTGTATTGGATATACATGATCTATTTAAGACTAGTTCTTTTGGGTAGATTTTGTGAATATATTGTTCAAATAATGGATTATCTAAATTAAGTATGTCATCAATGTACCTACTAGTAAGGTTAAAACAATTAATCAAATCTACTTGCTTAGTTTTAGATAATTCTAACATAAATTCGCTTTCATAACAATATAAAAAAAGGTCAGCTATAAGTGGCGCACAATTAGTACCCATAGGAACGCCAATAATTTGTTTAAATATTTTACCATTAAATTCAACAAACAAGTTATCCAAAAGAAAAGTAAGTGCTGCACAAAAGTCAAGACCAGTCCAAATGATGTAATTATCTAATATCTGATTAGTAAAAAAAGCTGTTTTAGTGTTTAAAGCTAGATACAAACATTTCTCTCTAGCAAAAGTTTTTTCAATCAAAGAAACAAGTTTGGATTTTATTAAAGCGTGAGGAAGCGTTGTATATAGTGTCGAATGCATGCAGCGTGGACTTTTGACATTAAAATGGCTCTTTTTGCCTTTCACGCTTCGATACACCGCTTCGGTCGACCATTTTGATTTTTTATGTAAAACGGTCAGTGACACTTCGGTTAAGGTCATAATGGCCTTTTGGTTGCCGTTCAAGTCATATCAAAAACTATATTTAACATTTAATTTTAATTACATTTTGAATAGGTATACAGTATATTACTTGTGTATAAAAATAACGATAAGTGTAATTAAAAAGGTACAATAAACAATAATGACTCGCCTGCAATACTAGAAGAACATAATCGAGACCGTTTGGCCTCTTGACCGTTCTTAGGTGTGGCTTTTCATCACAGCAAATGCTTGAGTGACGTTGACTTAAAGTTGTAGTTTTAATTGAGCGCCTTGACGAGTCAGAACCGGGATGAAATTTTTACCGTATATAATTTGCTACTGGAAGTTTTACGCACGTTCGAAAATTTCGAATTCGTGTTTTATTTTTTCAATGCGTAACTTTACGCAAAGATTTTAAATCTAAATCGTTATTTAAGAAATTCAATTCGTTTTTACGCCTTTACGCATGTTATCTGGAGCACTGCAGAGGTACAAATGCTGTTTTGGTCAGTCATTGTCTGGTGTCAAATTTGTGTTGCCTGTCATTTCAAGTATAATTGTTTGACATCTTCATTGAAGCCACAGGAAAGAAGTTAAAAAAAACTGGAAAACTTTCAGTAATAACCCAATTAAGAAGAAATCCATATTTGATATTGTGTGTAAACTGTTGTCAATTATTGTTTAAAATTGTAATTTTAGACAAGTTTTCATTGCAGTCAATATTAAGTTGTTCTAAGCAATTATCATTCATTATCAAGCCGGTTATTTATAACTTGTATCAATTAAGGTTCATGGGGGGGATAAAATTCATTAAAACTTCGCTTTGGTTTTTCTTCATTGAATGTGGTACAATATGGTCAAACTATATATCATTTTAAAGCTAAAGACGGATAGAATAACATAAACACATTTTTGACAGTCAATATTTGTGTGCTTTATTCATATTTTGGTTTAAAACCAATATATTTTACACTAATTTACAAAATCTCAATCTAAAGTTAGGAAGGATATGCACTACCTTAAGTGGAATAAATACAAAGCTATATACATATACAAGGTCAAGTTAGCAACATTTCACAGAAAATTATTGTCATAAAACAACAAATGAGTTTTTATTCAACTGCCTTTTTTGGATAAATATCCTAAACAAAGTTCTAAAAATAACTAAAACGTAACTACTTTTTAAAAATCCAGGTATGGTGGATAATAAGAGTCACAATTCTATTTCAAAGGCTTAACAATTGTGTTATTTACCTCTCAACCAAATTGCAAATTTTAAACCATCTCAAATTGAAATAGATTGCAGACGACATTTAAAATTGTAAAGGAATAAAAAGAAATTGGCAAACGATTGATTTTATATTTCTATTCCTTCTACCCATTTTGAAAGCGTGGCCATCGCTGTGATCCGTAGAAAAACGTGCAAAACAAATCGGTCGAAACCACGTGCAGTGGTGAGAAAAACGGGTATGTGTATACACATACCTGAGAAAACACAATACTTATTTTGACAGTTGGGTGGCAACTAGTAAAACAACTTTTAACATTAATCAGCAAGAGATCGCACTAAATAATAGAAATGACCACGTAGAGATATCATCACTTACCTTATTACAAATATTATCCAGCTGAAAATTGTCCCCCACACGTCTTTTTTAGTTTATTTGTATTGTTTTTCTGGAGCCGAAGTGCATCTCACAGACTATCCATCCAACTTCCGTTGTTTTCACTTTCGTTATTAAAAACTCCGTTTAAAAGAATTATTTCTACTTTTACAATGTAGATTGTTAAAGCGATGTATTATTATATATTATCTATAGAATAGTATACCGTGATGTATTGAACAGAGTTACGTATCGATCTTTCTATCAGTCTGGAAGCGTACTATTTTATGCGCAATAATATATGTCGTGTGATTCGACAACGATTGTAAACATTGGTGAAATGCTTCTTACATAGTTATTCTTTTGAGTGTTTATGAGGTCTGATCGTGCAGTTTGCAAACATCAACGGAAAGATTACAATCCAATGCATTTGTCATCGTCAACCGTTTGGAATGTCAATTAGGCAATGAGTGAGTTTTTAGCATGTTTCTTTCTATTTTATTGATTTAAAAATGGCCTCCCCCATGGTGATGAAATGACATGTGTTCGAGTTTTGATATTTCTAGATATGTAAACTTTTTTTACTATTTAAGCGTAACTTGCCCTCGTCAATGTCGATATTATTCACTAGTTATATAATTTTCCGCCGAAATACGTGGAATAAACATGATTCAGATTTTTGAAAATAATGTTTATTTTAGTGTTAAAATCGCTTTGTATTTTGATTGATTTTGTGGATGTTATGATACGTTGATGTACAAAATTGGTAGCAGTTTGAAGGAAAAACATCCTTTAAAGCATATATGTATACATTTTCAATGTGGCACTCTTCCTTTAGTCAAATTTGAGTTCAATGCTAGGGGTCCCACATTTTTCAAAATGAAGCCTCTACATGAACCTTAAGTAAACTCATTTTAAATTATGTGTTTTTCATATAGGTCATTAATTAACCTCTAACATTAAAGCATGTTTATGACATGTTCATGTCTTTAGTTCATGTCTAAAAGTATATGAAATATGTATTTCAGTTTTATAAAGACATATTTAACTTTTAAAATTCAATAAAGTGAATTTACTTATAATTCCTGGACAAACAGAAGTTTGGAACAATTTTTAATTTTGAGTTGTCTCCCTTGGACATGTGTTACTCACTTCCATTTCCAATGGTAAAAAGTTGGTACAATTTTAAAATTTGAGTTTGCCTCGCATTGACTGTCATTAATCGTATATCTCACTTCCATTTCCAATGGTCAAATATTGTAGCCAATCCCTGAATAATGTGAATATGCCATGAATTGTTTGATTAATTTATATCTCCATCAGACTAGAATATTTAAAATACCCTCTGTCTTTTATACAAAAAAGTAACATATGTTTCAACTCAAATTTCTCATGCATAATATTAGTATGCTTACTTTGTTAAAACTTATTATAATTTGTGTAATATAAACTGGTAGGAGAGAAACATACGTTTGTTCTCAACTTATGCGCCAGCACTCCTACCTAATTTGATTACTAGACTCACGAAAGTTGAAACGAATTTTAAATTAAAGCTTTAGTTTACAGCTATATGTGTATTTAGGTTTTACTGAAAGTTATATAATTTTGGTGTGGGGGGGGGGAACTGGATTGCCCAGAGTAGACCCACCTGCCAAACTCAAAGCCTTGTAGATAATGAATTACAGTACAGTCAAAGCGGAACAAACGTATTTCGCGATCTGCGGCGGCAAGGCGAAACGAGTCGATGCCGCGTCAGTCATTGAAGCCGCATCAGTATTAGTTACATGTAGTTAAAAAATTTTGAAAGAACAATTATAATAATAATTAAAATCATAATAAATTTATTGTGCGCGGATTGTATAAGCGTATACATGTAAGCATAGTTAATGTGTCTGGCCAATTAAGTTTGTTTCCCGTCCGTAGTGTATGTATTTCACACATAAACAAGGTCACGTAATTATCTTATCGCACATACAAGTAGTCAAGGCTCCAGCATATGGTGGATTTATAATTTAATTGCATATTGATTTTGCTATTATATATAAGCTGAGAAAATTAGCAGTTTGAAGCCACATCAATAATCAAGACGGTGACGACATATTTGTTGTTTTGTTTATTATCAGCTAATTATAACTATTGTTTGAATATGTGTATATAAACACATTTTTGTTCATATTATACAGTTAATATCGCTACTAATTACCCGATAATCCCGTATATTCCAGTTTTAAAGCATATGCTGGTACAGTGTCCGACAAATTTCTTATTTTTCAGGTAGCCCACTGGGCTACCAATAAAAATATTTGGTAGCCCATAAAAATTTCCTACAAAATGATAAGAGGCAGGTTTTCATCTTTATTTTATTTCTTCATTTACATACACATAATATGTATTCATACATATACATAAAACAGCAAGTAGTCTGAGGTACACTACGCGTCCCGTGATTTTTGCCTAATTTGCGAAGTCAAGGCGGGCATTTTGCTTTTTGGGTGGAAAATCACCGCGATTTCACGTGACTCGTCACTCCGACGTCGCGCGAGAGCAAGATAATCTTCGCGCTAAATCCCCTCAATGTTGTGGTGATTCGCTGCGATTCGCCGCAATTCGCCGTGATCGCAGTGACAACGATGACTCGCCAATTCATGCATAGAAACCGAATCGTATCGATAACTTTATACATGTACATAACGCTTCTAATGTTCACAATTATCAGATAATCCAACATCAAAAAAATAATCTTGAACATTTATGTCGGTAAATATGTTTGAGAATTTCATTAAAACAACCATATGACTACGCCATTTTTCAGAAGTGTAAAGAGTACAGCGCATAATGTGGGACACAGCTTTCATTGGACGAGCGTATTTAAATTTAGATTGATACAATACGATCTTACAAAAAACGTTTTATTGCGTCATACGCCTTCATGTAAAAAACGTTTTCCTCCTGGAAATTGCGCTATTAATGCATAATATTATCAAAACATTTTTTTCACACGTAAAGCGTTGTAACAAATTAATATACAATTCAAAACAAATATACCATAAGTATAAATGTTCCGTTAAATTCCTAAATGAGAATAAAAATTTATAATCCGAAACACACTTCCGATGTTTTAATGTTAACACAACGTTTACAAATGCTTTCAATATAGTCATCATGTATATTTCCCGACAAAAGAGCGCGAAAATTATGCGGCAATGTACAAGGTCAAGGTATACGAGTGTGCAAGTATTGATTTTTTTAATACAAACTGCGTAGCGCAGAGAACATTGAATTCTGTTGATTTCGGTTAAATGTTTCTTTGGTATTTTTAAAACAGTCTGTTATATCGCAACAATTTGATATTTCTTTTAAAGTCAATTCAAATCAAACACCCCGTATCCGTATCGTTACTGATAGAAGTAAAACATAATACCTTGACTTGTATAGTTTTTTTGGTGTGAGAGACCATCTGAGTAAACGCCGAAAAATATATCCAAACTGTAATTTTTTGTCAATGCCCTTTGATCCATTTTCGCACTTAATTGGCAGCGCCATCCTGTTGTTTCTGTGATTGTCACATCTTTTCACAGTTTGAACACGTACAAAGACAGGGGTTTTTATCTGATTTTGGGGAAAGGGCCTGGCCTTTTTTTAGGGGAAAAAAATCGTGCAAAATGCCGGATTTTGGGGGAAAAAATCACGCGAAACGCCAGCTTTTGGGGAAAATAAGGAAAGTCTTAAATAATCAATTCAACATATTTTGCTGTTTTTAAAACAAAATCAAGGCAACAGATAATTTAATTATGCAATATGTTATATTTTCTACACTGGATCAGGTTAACTTATGTATTTAAAGTTTAAAAAAAAAAAAAAAAATTTTTTTTTTTTTTTATTTTTAGGGGAAAAAAATGAAGTCTGGGGGAAAATTTACCTGCTGAGGGGAAAAAAATTCTGAGGGGAAAGGGCCGATTTTCGGCGGGTCCCAAAGAAGGAAAAAAAGCCCTGAAAGAGCGCCAATTAGACACTTGAACAAACACTATCACCCGCTGGACAGTGCACACTAAATAATCATATGTTGAGGGTTTAAAGTTTTGGACGTGAAAACCCAGAGAAATGCATGTACATTATACATCATTATATTTATTGAACTCTGCGAACGCTAAGTGCTATGTTGATATACTCGTGTTTTTTTTCCAGCAAAACAAACACAATGTTTAACGGCTTTAATATATAGGCAATGATGTAATAACAACAAATTATATACCACGATGTCATAATAACATGTACTTAAAAATAGAACAATAATGTATTTCCGATTTCCGGCTTATCAAGCATTGTGAATGTATGTACAACGCTCGGAAAGTAACGCGAGTAACACAAGTTATCCGCATTGGAGCCTGAAACAGAAAATAAATAAGTAAAGCATATTTTAGTCCAACTAATTAGATGTAATCTACCGATTACATTTAACCTTTAAATGAAAGTGTTACGTAAACAATTTCCCGTGTCTTAAGGCGCGAATATTTTGCTAAACACTGTTAACAAAAGGGCTACACGTTATAATTCTTAATGAAATGCAAAAATAAGTATTAACATAATTAATAACGTCAATAAACACACACGGTAAGATCAAAGTTTAAATGGAAAAACTTATATCATATTTCTCGTAAATTACCAAATTATTAGTTTCGTCGAAATCAAATACCATGTAGAGAAACAAGGCATTTATAACCGACCAATGACTAAACACTATGCAACTTTCAATTTACACAGTGATTCGCTACATGTATATTGCAACATTGAACAATATGGAATTTGAACAGTGGTAGTGTATTCGGGCCTGGAATATAATCGATTGTAAGTTTTAATAAACATTCTGCTAATGCAATTAGTTAAATAATGTTTTCATGTTATGTTAAATAATTATTGCATGATCATTCTTCTGTGCTGTTATATTAATTTGGAGCCGTTAAAGCTTCAGACATTACTTCATCACGTTCATGTCGGAACGGGAGTATTTTAGCTAATACGCCCATTGCATACAACAACAACAAAAGCTTTATTATTGCAATGTATACATATATGTTACATGTACATGTAATGTAGTGTAACCCTTAATGTAAATCTCTTAAAAAGGTGAACCACGGCGGTTTGCGGTGATTTGCGGTGATTCGCGCTGATTGCGTAACAGCGAGATACATCAGGGGACAAAAATTCCACTCGTCCGCTCGTATTGATGAGTGAAATCTTGAAAGGACGAGTGAATTTCTCTAAAGCTCTCGTTCTACAGGACGAGTGAAAAAAAACTGATGTTAAAATATGTATTTTCTGACCAGTAAGACTCTTTTTCATTAAATAAAATCATTTCTTAAAGCATATCTATTCCGAAAGTAGAACGCGAATGAACCGGAAATCGTAATTGTAAATTTCATACAGCAGGTGCGCATTGTTATGCGAGACTGTGTCCCGAGTAAATATTGGCTTTTTGGTGTAAACTTTGCGCGTCCATGTTGACAGGGAACCATCTGACTTCATTCACTGTAAGTATTGATTTTTTTAAAGAATTATTTTACTGCGAAGTACAGTTTTAAACCAGTCTGAATTTCATCTGAAAAATGTCTGACATACGAGCGTTCTTTAAAGGGGCAGGAGCGATGTTCAACCATCCGAAATGGAAAGCACGCAAGCATTAGAAAAAGGAAAAAACAAATTTGTCTTCATTTATTTATTTTGTGTTCCTCATAAATAAAGTAAGTTAACATTTCTTCTGTGATCAGCTGGCATGAATAACTAAGTAAGCAGCATTTTAGCAATGATTTAGGAAACATTGTTAGTCATATCAGTCCTTTGCAATCTTTCTTTCACACATATTTGAAGGACAAGTGCATGTGTTTGCAGGACGAGTAAAAATTTTAATGCACTTGTCCTGCTGGACGAGTGCCATTTATAAATATTTTTGTCCCCTGTACATGGCGCGACGGTCGCCGAGACATCACCCAAATTTTCTTGTCGCTCGGAATCACCGCAATTTGTCACGTTGCACCGATTGCGGTGATGCGAAAATCGCGGCAAAAATCACGGGTCGCGTAGTGTACACAGTCAATATCGTAAATTAATGTTACAGTACAGGCACCGTGTACTTAAATGTAAATGTACCAAAGAAAATCATATACTAGATGTAGATATTACATGTATGTGCACATGTATGTGTACTAAAATTCGGACAGCACTTTAAGTCGTAAACGTAAATAAAGCGTTTAGATGATCAATACGATTGACTCGTATGGTGTTAATCAATGCAATTGCGCTTTTTAACAACAAATACCGAATTTCAAGAAATCAAGAGTATTAAATCATTTATTTACTTGTGTCCGACTTAAAGTACTGTCCGAATTTACGTATTGCATCCGTATGTTACGACACTTGTGTGCAGTCAGTATACAATACAATAATGTTTCAATAATGAAGGAACTGATACAGCGTAACGGTAACGATACAGCGTGTTTACATGATATTTTATTAAGAGAAAATGTCAATGCCAAATAATTTGCAAGATACCCCGGTACTTTAGTTGAAATTCACAACGAAACTTTTAATGGAAATTAAATGATCTCAATGTTGTACCCGCTACGAAATTTTAATTTACAAATAAATACACCCACGCCAATTTTTGCGCGCTTTTTATCAGGACAAAAAAATTCATTTCTTAAATGTAGAATTTTTTAACCTAAAATAACTGTACACAATGCTACGGTCCTGATTTGGAGCTTATTTTCATCATATCTTTAAATAGAACCATATGCCGAAATTCATTTGACACTTTAGAAAATTTCAAACGTTTGTGTTTATGACTCTTATCGTCTATATTACCCACCCATCATTTGGTTTTAAAAATATAAATCGGGCATATATGGGATTATTGATTAACAGTCAATTAATCTAATTATTAATCGACAATGCAAACTAATTAGCAGGTGTTAACCGCGTTCACAAAGTTGTCATTAATATTCATTTTCGGTTTCGTTACCGTTTTGAAGAATCCGCTATTGTTTTGATTTAATGTTTGGCGTCCTTGGATATTTAACAACATCAAAAACGTTGTCGCTATTACTCATTGTTGCGGTTAACAAAGAATTCCAAACTGCGAAATGATGTTGCATCATGTGCGCCAACTATCCAACCGGCTCTCATTATATTATTAGCAGACGACAAATGTTGATTCTGATTGGATGATTAAAATACACTGTTACTGTTTAAGACATTACCGCAAGTGATCGATGACTGATTAGATAATTGATTGCACTTTGTTATCGGATTATAAGCAATACATAGTGTACAAACACATGGTCAGCGTGTTTTTTTCTACGTATGTCTGTCAATAAACCAGGCTACCGCTCTTATAAATTTAAAGTAGCCCGGCGGGCGTCAGCTGGAAAATTTCAGTAGCCCGATGAAAAATTTCGGTAGCCCCCGGGCTCCGGGCAATGGATTTGTCGGACACTGTATTAACTATCATAAGGGGACTGTGCAGGCAGAGTTATGTAACTCTGACTGGCATTTGGACGGAATTATGGGCCCTTTATACTTAGAAAATTGAAAATTAGGTTAAGTTTTGTGTTTTGGTGCACTTTACCCCTAAAGTATCATAGATATTGCTTTCATACTTGGAACACTCGCAAACTATCATAAGGGTACAGTAGTAGGACAAGTTGCATAACTCTGGTTGTCATTTTTACGGAATTATGGCCCTTTTTTGACTTAGTAATTTTGATTATATGGTTAAATTTTGTGTTTCGATCCACTTTACTTCTAAAGTATCAAGGCAATTGCTTTCAAACTTCAAATACGTTCATGCTATCGTGAGGTTACTGTTCCTGGCAAGTTGAATTTTACCTTGACCTTTGAATTACCTTGACTCTCAAGGTCAAATGATTAAATTTTGCTAAAATTGCCATAACTTCTTTATTTAAGATTAGATTTGATTGATACTTTGACAGAACTACTCTTACCTGACATATCACAATAGACTTCACCCAAACCATCCCCCATGCCCTCCCCCTTCCCCCCCTCCCCCCTCCCCTCCTCCCCCCGAATCCCCCCCCCTAATTTTTTTTATTTTTTTTTAAGATCATCTCACAAATGACCACCACACCCTCACACTATACCCCCCCAACCCCACCCCCCAATTATTTTTTTTTGAAACGGTTAAAACACAAATTTTTATTTTTATTATTGTATTTTTGAAACACCAACCATCGCACCCAAGAATGCCCCCCCCCCCACCCCCGAATTTTTTTGTTTGTTTTTTGCATGCATTTTTTTTCCGCATTTTTGGAAGATAATGTAATAAATGTCCACACCCCCACACTATACACCCCTCTTCACTCCACCCCTCCCTCCTTTGTCATTGAAAATGAGAGTCCCTTGACCTTTAAAAAGAGATTATATGAGCGGTCTGCACCCGCAAGGCGGTGCTCTTGTTTTATTTTGAGTTGTCTCCCTTGGACTGCCATTACTCGTATATCTCAATTCCATTTCCAATAGTAAAATCTTGTAGCCAATCCCTGAATAATGTGAATATGCCATGAGGTTGGATTAATCTATATCCCGAATAGACTAGAATATACCCTTTCATTTACACCTTGATGTGTGTGATGTTAAGCAAGACTAAAGTAGACGTAAATATTACTCTGAAAGGGATCGAGGATGTACATAATATCAATACTTAGCTATCTATTCTCCTCAGTCGACCTTTAAGTATGCCCTTCTGTTTACTAGATCTGATAAACTAATAAAAAATGATGTGTATTGTCATAATCAACATTGCTAGTGGAAAATTAAAATATATGCCCATGTAAACTACATTGAACAATGGTTGGTCAAATTGTTTCATTCTAAATGATATTTAAGAGTTGTTCTATTAATGAATTTATATTATGTTTCCTATGTTTACAACTTGCTATAATAACATAGTATCATAAAGAGAAGGAATCATATATATGGTTGTCTGTAAAACATCTTGTTTGGGAGTTATGTCGATTGGTCTATTTTAAACCGTATCAGTGTTAGACCGGCAACATAGCGGAACCTACCAATGTGCTTAAATATTGTCATAATTTAAAGTGTCTATTAGCATCTCAAATTACTCATCGAGTGCTATTAATATGTCAAGAGACGGCTTGTCTTATCACCTTTTGACTCTGTCCTCCTTTAAGCCTTTTGCGCCATCAATAGTCACCTTGTGAACACTGTATATGCGTCATTTATGACTGCATCTACATGAAACTGGGCCACAACATTTATCACAATGGTATCTTGGATGATTTTACAACTGAATCACTTGGGGTTGAAAACTAGATCCCTTGTTGAACTTAAAGTAAAAGCTTCTTATTACTCTTAGTAGAAATCTCCTGGAATTAATGTAAGAAAAGCCATCGTTTTATTATGAGTCTACAATACTATAGAAAATAAATACATTGTACTCTATATTGCATACTATATGCAATTTTAAGTGCTAATTTTTATAACTATTTGTACTTGAATGCAATAGTTGAACAGAAAAGCTTTGTTAAATATTATTGAGTGCGCAGACTTATGTTAACAACTGGAAAAATAAGCTGGCCTGTATCTACATGTATTTTCTATGAAGTCAGTCAAGATCCACTACTGGTAATTCAGAAAACAGATGCAATCTTAATTAACTGCTATTATTTTTCATAAATGCCTTCGGCTTCACATGTATACAATAGCATTATGTTCGGAGTCGTTCGAACTAATCGATTAATTCGCCAGTACAACGAGAAAATCGAGTCTACCCGAAGTACTCCCAATCGAGTACACCGGAAGCACTAAGCACAATTTTCATTTTATGTTCTGGCGTTCGACGAACAAGGTGAGACAAAATAAACAATTTGTACATCAATATATTGTGGAGCCAACTGAGGACGTAGTCCCAGTTTATATTATCATTGATTAATCTCAGTGTTATAGTGTTTTTGCCAATTTATTGACATTTAAAGTTGGGAAAATGGGCTCTAAACGAGACGAAGTTTCGTTGCATCCAGACGAGTCGGAGGACTCGTTTTATGGTTTCTCTGATGAAGAAACGTTTAATGAGAAACTAAATGCAAAAGAAAAGGCCACTCCGAAGGAGAAAGCGCAAATTAGTTCTAAAGACAAAAGTAATTCTAAAGACAAAACAAGTAAAAGTAATGTTTCGAAAGTAACAAAAAAGAAGCAATCTGGTTCAGATAAGAATAACAATGAACTTTCAGTTTCACAAGTAGGTTGTAATAAGCAGACACCTGCATTGGATTTGTCTAAACTATCAGAAAATGACATAAAGAGTCTTAGAGAGTTACTTGGTATTCCTAGTACAGAACCACAATATGCTGATGATGATGACATTACATCTCTGTTTGGAACTTCTCTTGAAAATTTACCAAGAATGACAATCGAAGTAGATGCAGATCAGATTTCTGACACTGATGATGTAATAAAACAAAGAAAACGTACTAACATTGACATGTCAAGTGCACTATTTGATGATGATGAGGCTGAATGTGACACTTGGGAATTGCCCCGTCTTAAAGCCCCAGATAAGGGCAAACCAATATCACCATCTTTGGCGAAAGTAATAAATGTTGCTTGCACAACACAGTGTGAAACAGATTCTTTAATTTCAAAGTACTCTGTTCCTGAGAATTGTGAAATGGCTTGCCCTCTATTGGTTAATAATGAAATATGGAAAATTCTGAATAAACGCACTCAGACGCAAGATAGAAGCATTGTACAAACCCAAAATTTGGTAGCCTCGGGTATGACACCCATTATCCGTCTTGCAGAGGTATTAAAGCCTCAAATTATGGCGAATCAAGAAGCAAAAACTTTACTGTGTGATGCACTCACTTTAATGGGTCAGGTGCAATTCAACCTTTCTATAAGAAGAAGGTATATGATAAGACCAGCTTTAAAACGGAAATATTATCCACTTTGTAACATTTCTCAACAGATTACAAATAAGCTTTTTGGTGATGAAGTGTCAAAAGAAATCAAAGCTTGTGACTCCGTGTCCTATATTGGGCGAAATGACAATTTTGTGAGAGGTCGAGGGCCCGGTAGATACCCTAAAAGAGGGGGTTTCAGAGGAAGTTATGTTCAGGGCGGTTATGAGGATCCGTACCCAAACAGATACCAGCCGTACCCCTACAGGGGCCAGTATAGATCTGGTAGTCGACCATATGGTAGAGGGTTCAAGAGGTCAGCCAATGCGGTTGCTACACCTCCAAATCCACACCCAAACGAGTAGATGTGGACATTAAGGTATGTAAAATTGGAGGTCTGAAATATAATTTACATGCTTGGAGAAAAATTACACAAGATCAATGGGTTCTTGATGCAGTGTCTGGTTACTGTATTCATTTTGACATACAACCATGTCAACATAAAATTCCAAAAGAAATTCCATTTGAAAAAGAACATTGGCAAATTGTAGATCTAGAGATCAAAACTCTTTTGAGCAAAAAAGCTATTATTAACTCTGTTCATGAAAACGAAGAGTTCATATCAACTATTTTTATAGTACCGAAACCTAATGGAAAGTTTCGTCCTGTGATTAATTTGAAGTATTTGAATGCATTTGTACATTATGATCATTTTAAACAGGAGACATTCAAAGTTGTACTTGATCTTTTGCAGAAAAATGATTACTTGACCTCCATCGATTTACAAGATGCTTATTTTTCGGTTCCAATTCACAAAGATTTTCAAAAATTTCTTAAATTGTACCAGTTTGTATGCCTTCCATTTGGTTTGAAATCTGCTCCATTTATTTTTACGAAGATTTTAAAACCTGTTTTTGCATGGTTGAGACATAGAAACATAAGATGTTCCTATTATATTGATGATTCCATTATTATGAATCAAAATAGATTGGTTTGCAAAGAAAACACAAAAGTTACCCAGAACACATTAGAAGAACTGGGTTTTTTGGTAAATTTGAATAAGTCTGTAATGGAACCAGTGCAAATATTGGTATTTTTTGGTTTTATAATTGATACGGTTGAGTTTAAAATATTTCTTACAGAGGAAAAAATCAACAAAATATTGCAAAAAGCAAAGATTTTAATTGACAAAAAGTTTGTTATTGTCAGAGATTTGGCTTCTTTTATAGGGTCAATTATTAACGCTTTTTATGCAGTGCTAGAGGCCCCGTTACATTACAGGCAATTGGAAAGAAATAAATTATTGGGTTTAGGACAAATGATGAATTTTGATAACAAAGTGTTACTGAGTAATGATAGTATAAAGGAGCTTCAATGGTGGCAAACTAATCTGGTAAAGAAAAATGGGAAACTTATTAGGCAAGGAGAAGTTAATTTTGTGTGTAGAACTGATGCAAGCCTTTTAGGTTGGGGCGCTATTGATTTGATCACAAGTAGTCATGCCAATGGAAGATGGAACATGGATGAATCATTGTATCCAATAAATTACTTGGAAATGTTGGCAATTTTTTATGGATTGCAATCCTTTTATAATGAAGAAAGTGGAGTTCATATTCAAGTTCAGTCTGACAATGTAGCAGCTGTTTCATATATTAATGATATGGGTGGAATTGCCTCTTTAAGTATGGACAGATTATCTGGTGATATTTGGCAATGGTGTTTAGTGAGAGACATATTTCTTTCAGCAGTTTACATACCTGGTTCAAGTAATACTGCTGACTATTATTCTAGAAATTTTTCTGAAAATACAGAATGGACTATTAAGTCAGATATTTTTCAGAGAGTTTGTAAACAATTATTTTACCCTAATATTGACTTGTTTGCTTCAAGATTAAATAAACAAATTGATCGTTTTGTATCATGGTACCCTGAACCTGGGTCCTTTCATAATGATGCATTCTCATTAAATTGGAGAGAATTGGAACCATACATATTTCCTCCTTTTAATTTGATTGCAAAGGTGCTAAATAAGGTGAAAGAAGACAGAGTTAAAAAGGCACTCTTAATTTTTCCATATTGGACGGCACAGTCATGGTTTCCAGTTTTATTAGAATGTTTGACTGATATTCCTGTAAGTTTGCCGAGACATAAAGACTTGCTGTTTCTCCCTCACAGCGGGGAGCTGCACCCGTTAGGGAAGAGGTTGAAGATCTTCGCAGCCATCATATCATCCAAGAGATGTCAACAAGAAAGATTCCATCTGCAGCTTCAATCCTCATTACATCTTCTTGGTCAAAAGGAACTAGACAGCAGTACAAATATGCGTGGCAGAATTGGGTGCTTTGGAACGGTATCAGGTTTGGCAATCCCTTTCAGACGACTGAAATAGTTGTGTTGACATATTTGTGTTATTTATTCCAGATAGGAAAATCATATTCAGTCATTAATTTGCATAAAGCAATGCTTTTACAGACTTTACCATTGATGGGAAATACATGGTGTGTTAACTGTAATTTAATTACTAGGTTTATGAAGGGAGTTTTTATGAAAATGCCTCCAAAACCAAGGTATAATTTTACTTGGGATGTAACTCCTGTTTTGAAATTTCTTTCTTCATTATTTCCTTTGGAAAGTTTATCATTGAAATTATTGACTTTTAAAGTGGTGGCTTTGATTTCCTTGGCTGCAGCCCCGCGAGCACAAACTTTAGTTGCCATGGATATTGATTATATGCTGAAGGAAAAGCAATGTGTTATTATAGGTTTTCCATCTGTGTTGAAAACTTCAAGAATTGGACATTCATATAATTTAAAAATTGAGCATTATAAAGACGAGAAATTGTGTGCTATGCATACTTTATTATTTTATTTAAGTAAAACAGAAAGTGTACGATTGTCAAGAAAATTACTTATTTCGTATGTCACTTTTAAATCTGTGTCCACTAGTACTGTTGCTAGATGGTTACGTACTGTTTTGGATTTGTCTGGAATAGACTCTAATAAATTCAAGGCACATTCTTTTAGAGGGGCATCTGTATCTAAAGCTTTAGTAAGTGGTTGTTCTTTACAAAAGATATTACGTACAGCGGACTGGTCTTCTGATAAGAACTTTAGGAAGTTTTATTACAGACATACTATTAGCAAAGAAAATATGTCGTTTGCTGATTCGGTGTTTAAATGACGATGAACATTTATTATAATAAATGTGTTTGATTGAGTGAATGTTTTGTTGCTCTTTGAAGATGCTATTGTATACATGTGAAGCCGAAGGCATTTACGAAAAATAATGTGCCCTCATCCTAGCTTTAGTGAAGGATGAGGGTCATTATTAGAGTAAAGCCGGAGGCTGAGCATGTATACACCCACCCAACATTTTTATGTATTGTTTAACATACATTTATTCTGCAATATTTTATATCTCCTTCTTAGCCCGCCCATTGTGTTTTTTCAACAAAACATTGAGCTTTGAATTATGAAAAATGTGCTTAGTGCTTCCGGTGTACTCGATTGGGAGTACTTCGGGTAGACTCGATTTTCTCGTTGTACTGGCGAATTAATCGATTAGTTCGAACGACTCCGAACATAATGCTATTGTATACATGCTCAGCCTCCGGCTTTACTCTAATAATGACCCTCATCCTTCACTAAAGCTAGGATGAGGGCACATTTCCAGCCATCCACTATCTAAGTACTCGCAGTCAACAATGATGTGTGATGACCTTGTGTTTTGCTGTAGCTGTCCTATTTGACCTAGATTTTTTACCATAATTGTATGCAGAGAGAAAATGTATGGCAGATATAATTGCGCACATGTTAATGTTTTGCATGTTCATGTTTTTGCATGTTCATGTTTTTGCATCTGCCTCCCATGTAAACATAAGTAGATTTCACGCACACAATTCGAGGATATCTGCCAGGCCCAGGATGTTAAATTCATAATTATAATTATGGATGTTTGCATAGCTATGACTATTTAAAGTAGTTAAGTAATGGAAATATGGCAGTTTATAGACGTAAATATATGTTTGATTTGGAGTGCAGGACATTTTCCCCATCAGCATACCATTATTTATATATTTTTTTATATTTATTATTTATGTTTTTTTAAACACATTTTATTTCGTGATTGCATCTACATACAATATAAATATTCACAATAATGTTTTGCAATCAGACATAACACAGCGGCAACAATAATATATGTTCTGCATCCAACATATATCTAAAGTTATTTGTGATATTCCACTGTTGTAAATCTGGTGTGGTATTTCAATGATGTTTATATTGGTTAGTATGTCACTACCGTAGGTTTCCACGTATAGCGCGCTCCCGTGTATAGCGCGCAGGCTGTTTTTTAACTGCAAAAATGGAGAAAAAAATATTTAAAGACAATAAAACCACCAAATCGGACCGTAAATGGCTGCCATTTTACTATTGCACAATCCAATAATCCGGGGCATTGGAAAGCTTAATAAAGCATTCAAAATAGGAAGCGTCATTATGATTAGGAGCATGGGTTGCATAGCACTATACTTTTCTTACAATTTTGTAATTTTCAAGCAAAAGATTTACAATCCACGTGCATTTCGTGAAAAACGTGAGAAAATAAGAATAAGTGTTCATCGTGTGATTTTTCCTCGGGGGAAAAGCAGGGGCATTACCGGTAAATTTGAATGTCGCGTGGGAGACAGGGATACAGTTGTTGAGGTACACCACTGTTGAACGTTCAATATTTATACACACAAAATGCAATTGCATATCTTCACGTTCTCAAGTGTCAATTAGTGTCTCAAATGTCAATTAGCGTCTTAACAAGTCGTGGCACATATTACTCAATAACATCTGCCAATTACGAAGTGCAAAATGACCCCCTTTCACACCTACCGTTACCCGCAAAAAAGACCTCGTTCGCACCTAACCTTGCCTGCTCTCCCGAATGTCGACAACAATCCCCATCGGAATTCATCAATAAAGAAGTGTAAAAACACAAACAAAGAAATGTCCGCAAGTTTATTCAAACAAATTTATTTTTGACCAAAACTTCTTCTACCGCATTCATATCTACCAGTAGCGACGTCTTGTTGTTTCGACAATGGCCCCTCAGTCTGTACGATTATAGGGTGGTAGTTTTCTGGAAAAAAACATGGCGACCATTTTGATTATTTACGATTACACAACATATTTTTTACCAATTTAGCAGCCAGGATAGCGTTGTATCAATGTATAGCGCGCACCAGCTTTTTAATTTGAATTTTGGAGGTAAAACACTGCGCGCTATACATGGAAACCTACGGTAATGTAAAGACAGGTTGGTATTCAACTGATGTTAATATGGGTTGGTATTTCACTGATGTCAATATGGCAGGTATTTCACTGATGTCAATATTGGGTGGTATTTCACTGATGTTAATATGGGTTGGTATTTCACTGATGTAAATACTGGGTCGTTCTTCACTAATGTAAATATAAGATGGTATTTCACTGATGTAAATATGGGGTGGTATTTCACGGATGTAAATATGGGGTGGTATATCATCGCATTATTCACAGTACAGTTTATTTATAATGATAGACTTAATATCAAATAAAGTATGGATGTTTTTGTCCGAATAAATATAGTTTATATGTTGCAAAAATCCAGGGCAGAGAGGACAATTAACAAACCCTCTTTGTCCTGCTATGTTATCAGTGTTTGTTTATGTTCCAATTTGGGTCCGGTATGTTTTGCTAAATAATGCTTCAATATTGAGAATACAAGTGTTTTCAGTATTATATTTACTAAGGTTGAACTTATATGGATGTGAGATGAACAAAATATTGGGATGTAAAAAAACAATGATTTTTTTGTGTGAAATCTTCCATTGGGAATTTTTAGCTCAAAATATTTATTTTTTTCCATCGGGAATGGGACCGATTACCAGACCCATTTTTGAATGAACAAAAAACCTGACGTCTGTCTTGGAACTTTTCTGTGTACTCATGTTTTATAACTACTGGAAGAATCTCTCTCAATCTTTAACAGTTGGATGGCTTTAAAATGTATATGATTTTACAGATTTTTAACTGAAACATTTTTTGGCAGAATAATGGTCCTTTTTATCCCCCGCCAAGGCGGATGGATATAGAAATGGCGTTTTTCTATCAGTCTGTCAGTCCGTCAGTTTGTCCATCTGTCTGTCGCAAAACTTGTTAGGGCTATATCTCAGAAACTATATAAGATATCAAAAATGAACTTCTTGGGTATGTAGATATCAATCAGGAAAAGTGCCATTCACAATAACCATAAATTGAACTTTCTTTAATACAAATTATTGCCCTTTGTTTGTTTGTTTTTGGTACCATGTAACATTCCAGGTCTATATACCATGCACGACTTCAACATGAAACTTCATAGGTATTATATCAATATTAATTAGGAGTAGTGCCATGACTAACGAGTTATTGTCCTTTGTTGTTTTTGTACATTGGAACTTTTCAGGGTTATTTGTCAGATACGATAATTCATAGATGTGTGGAAATTAATGGATTGAAGTGACATGAACAATAACCATAACCCTGCATTTTCTTAACTAAGAGTTATTGCCCTTTGTTGTTTTTGTATGATGTAACCTTTCAAGGCTATATCTCAGATAAAATACAAGTTTTTAACATGAAATTTTATGGGTGTAAAAATATCAATGAGCAATTGGGAGAATACATAAAAAAATTACTCTATACTTATTTATTATGAGTATACCTTTCTATACAAAAGATTTGCACCCACCTACAACACAATTTATTTGGCTAGAACGTGCTTGTTACTTTTTAACTCACCTAAGCACAAATGCGATGAGCTATGGTAGTAGCTGGTGAACGGCATGTCGTCTGTTGTCACTTGTGAGAGGTCAGTTGTAAATTAGCTTAAAAGGACATCTCCTCCAAACAGCACCAAAACAAAATAGCACAGTTTTAATATTTGTTATGTAACATCATCACGCGGCCTCTATAGTATTGTGTTCGAATCTAATCCAGCGACCAATTTAACAACCTGCTTTGAACGATCTCAGACCTGAAAGCGGTCGACGATAGTCTGTGCTTACTAAAGGCAGAAGTGGAGTAGAAATTGCGCAGTCTGAAGGCAGGGAAATCTCTGAGAGTGCCCAGGCGAAACGATGACCATGGTAGACCATGGTCGCCCTGGTTTTTGATGGTTGACCATGGTATTTGATTGTCAGCCATCAAAAACCATGGTGGAACATGATCAGGACCATGGTTTACCATGGTCACAAAAAACATGGACCATGGTCATCAATGATGACCATGGTTAACCATGGTTGGCAATGGTGACAAAAGACAGATAATGGTTGGACATGGTCACAAAAAATATGGACCATGGTAAGCAATGGTGACAAAAGATAGACCATGGTTGGCCATGGTCTACCATGGTCATCTGGGTTGCATTGCTGTTCTTACAAAGGAAAAATATTGTGTGCACAGGAAGTTGAAACAGAAGCAAGCTGAATGATGCCACATGGTTTTTGTTATATTTGAAAATGTAAGTCTTTAATAAATTATCGGCTAAACTGTACAGCCATTGGTTCCATTTCAACTTCTTTGGTACTGTGTTTACTTATGTTTCCCAATTTTGCTACATTGTATCACTCTTTCCTCTGCTTTATGAATGTTTTTGTCATCAACAGAATCAGAAACATAACCATTTCATACTCATTAACTGTTGGCCAACATGCCATTGAAGACTGTCAGCAATTCTAATGATTTTATTACAATGTTGAATTTTATCTTTAAGTACTTTCAGTAATTCAATGGCCATGGCTACATCCCTTCAGGACTATGAGCCTTTCCACACGAGTGTTCAATGTCAAAAAGTTAATTATTAAAGTAAAACTGCCTTTAATTTCTAGTTTTGGTTTAAAAAAAGAAATGTCAGGCTTGCCTGATCTTTTTCCTGTAATTCTCCAGGAAATTCCTGCAAAAATTCGAGCAGTTACATGTATCATCAGCCTTTTTCCGTCGAAACTACTTCAGACCGTGGTGCCGTTTTACAAAAGGAAGGCCATATGACTATGGTCTACCATGGTAGACAATGGTCTTATGACCATGGTAGACCATGGTCATATGACCATGCCCGACCATGTTTTGTTAAATGGCACAACGGTCTTTGTCCATGGTCAACCATGGTGTTTGTCCATGGTTGACCATGGTATTGTGCCATGGTCAACCATGGTATTTGATGACCATGGTCAAAGACTGTGGTGCCATTTAACAAAACGTGTTCTACCATGGTAAACCATGGTCATACCATGGTCATTTGACCATGGTTTAACCATTGTATACCATGGTCATATTGGCCTTCATTTCGCCTGGGTGGACAATTTCCTTCTGAGCTGATTAAGCACTGACGACAAGCCTAATGCGTAAATTATATTAAAGAAAGGAATTTTGATGTGTGGAGTGTTGCCAAAATCATGGCCTTTTGGCTGTTTTTTCCACTAAAGAATACAAATTTATATATAGTCTCAAAATATGTTTTAATATTTCCCCTTTTACTTCTGTGTGAATCTTTCCCTAACTTCCATAGTTTAATTACATCAATGATCGTAAAGAACGGAATTTTGACAGCCACCAATTTGTGCTGAGTTATGGCCCTTTGTGTTTTTTGCCATTTGTAGAATATAATTGTGGTCAGTAGATTTGTTTGGTGTCGGAACATGTACCATGGGGGCATCAGTGTATGTGACACACTTCTAGTTTATTTTGTAGAATTTATATGAAAATTATAAAATAACTTGTGTTACTGTACTCTCCTTTTAATGCGTGAACAAATGTACTCAAAGTTTGACAACTGAAGAACCATGATATGTACATGTAATTATGTGATCATAAAGGAAGGAATTATTTTGGATGACCAATTATTGCAGAGTTACGGCTGTTTGACATATTTTCCCTTGTTGATTTATGTATGGGCTGGTATCTGTACAAAGGGGGTTTCATGAATGTGGAAAAAGTGTTGTCCCAAGGATGACACTTTCCGCTTTAATAATAGTTTTGGTTTCAAGAAAGTCTCTTCTTAGCGAAAATTTAGTTTTTACGGAAAGTGTCGTCCCTGATTAGCCTGTGCGGTCTGTACAGGCTTATCAGGGATGACACTTTACGCACACACATTTAACCCCTTTTAACATAGCACGGCTCATATATATATATAATATATATATATATATATATATATATATATATATATATATATATATATATATATATATATATATATATATATACTTATTTAAATATTTTGGCACTGTGTACTAATTGTTTAAGTATTCAGTGTATAGTAAGATGATTTTTCGGTGATAATATTCATTTGATTAGTGGATTTGCCTGTGTCCAAAATGTGGGACATAATTGTACATGGCATATCTAGGTCTGTATGATATGGACTGAAAACAACTCATAATTGAGTGTTGTTTAATAACTAATTGGCTGTTTTCTTAGTTGCATTTTGCATAATTGTTGACTCATTTTTGGGTAGGAATTTCAGAATTTAGTTGTGCAGACTTCAGACTTCAGCCTGATGAGCAACATTTCTTTTCCATGGAATTTTAAAGCTAGAAAATATTCAATTTATTGAACCTTTCAGTAGAAAACTTTCATAT
Source organism: Dreissena polymorpha (assembly GCF_020536995.1). Classification (NCBI taxonomy): domain Eukaryota; kingdom Metazoa; phylum Mollusca; class Bivalvia; order Myida; family Dreissenidae; genus Dreissena; species Dreissena polymorpha. The sequence goes on along the minus strand of NC_068355.1, from coordinate 187,351,416 downwards.
TGTCCCTTTTAAAAACCTAATTTAATAATTTAACATTCAGACTGAAGAAGGATGTTTTGTAGATATTATTTAAGTGGTTCAATACAGAGACATGTTTGCACACTTCACCCACTAAATAATGACTAAGAGTGTCCTCCTGTACAAGGAAGATTTTAGCTAGGCTGGCTTGTCTATTGGTTATGAGAAATCTTCATCTGACACGAAGTGATTTCTGAAGGAAACACTCAGATTTACACTCCAGTTATTGTGACTTAATAATATACTTAGACATATTTTGTGTATGAAAACTCATCAATGTTTAAAGAGTGTTTTCTAAAAGATTCAATTTGTACACTTACTATACAATGTTAAACAATCTCCGCAAATTATGTGTAATGAACTAGTCATAAACTACAATGTTCTTTGTTATATCTTACTCAATATATGACATTATATGTACTCACTTGTATATGACTGCATACACAATTGTTATCATTATATTTAATGCTTGTCATACATCAATATGAGCAATTATTTCTAATTTGCCTTATGAACCTAACTTACAGATGCATTTTGGTCTAAAATTTAAAAAGGTCGCCGCCGTGCCGGGCGTACTGGAAATGGTGTGCGCCCAGCAACCGAGAAGCCACTGTGGATGCGTTCTTTAGATCTACACAATAAACACCAAGTACTGGTTCTAGTCCCAGGAAACTGAATTGAGAGAGTTTCAAATAAGACTTATGCTTTCGATGCAATCAAGCTGAAATACATAGGTTTAAACTAAACTCCAATGTACAGCATCATTATGAAGTTTGCTTTAACTGGTCCTCATTCAACCATTATGGGATCAACAGTTTCACAATTGTGTCACAAAAATGTCACAATTTTTAAAAGGCCCATGATATTTTACAAAAACATTGTATTTTTCATAAAACTAATGTTCAGAACATTTTCACAAAACTTGGTCAGAATATATACGCTGAAAATACTTATGCGAATATGAGCCAAATCTGTACAAACCCAAAGTCACCTGGTCAAATGTAAGAAAAACAAACATGTTTTCACTCTGGAACAAAATTCCTTGATACCACTTAAAAGTCACATTTGTTTTTACTTAATCTTGATGAAATCAAAGCGCTGAAGGCACTAAAGTTGGTAGCTTTTTAATATTTTTTAGGCGCAACTCAAATTTCTTCAAAATTAGGCTAAAGCTTTTTAAATAGCAAGTTTGAAATAAACACAGCCATTCCTTGAGGAATCCTCTACCAAGGTTGTTCAAATTATTTGATTCATCAATTTACATGACTGTCAAGGGGCGGGGCTACTTTTGTTATAGATATATATATATAGAAGACATTTCATACTGTCCATGCTACTAACTAACCAGTGATTTGTTTTGCTTTTATTTGTTACAGCCTGTGCCATTTGAATTGGGAAAATTAGCGCAATAAACCGTGAAATTGGGAAAAATAGCGCGATAAACGGTAAAATTGGGAAAAATTAAGCATTAAATAAATATGATTATAAGTAACAGATTTAATATTGTTTTTAAGTGCATGTTCAGGGGGTTTTCTAGCTATTTTGGACAAGATGTCTGGTCAAATTGGGATTTTTTTTTAATGAATAAAAGTTGCAAATTTAGGAATTATTGATTGTCAAAAAATAAAGTTGAGATCTAGATCGAGTTAAGAAATCATAATTTAGTGATAAGAGACTTCAATTTTAGAAAAAAAAAGATTTTTTTGTTTGAAATTGGGCTTTTTGGGGAAATTTTGGTCAGATTCTTGGGAAAAAACGTGGAATTTTGCGATTGGTAAGCAGCCGAAAATTGGCTGTAATTTTGAGCACAAAAAATCACTGCTAACTTTTTAAAACTCTCTGTAACCACATGGATTGGGGCGTTGATATTTGGTAAGTGACACCAGATAGTGGTCCTCAGCAAATTATGTTCCCCATGTGCCAAAACTGGTCAAACCACAGGAGTCTCATGGTTAGTTTAATATTTAATATAAACTGTATAGGCAAAATAATGTTTTGCTCTTAATCCATTTGAAATAAATTACACAGGTATGCTAACTAGTGGGATTTTGTTGTTAATAATTTGGTTTATTGAAGTTGTTACCTTATGTAATGCTTTTCTGTGGTTAATCATAATTGTTACTGTTTTATTTTGTGAAATTGAATTTTTATTTCGAAGACATTACCTGATTATTCAGGCCTTTTTCAACCGTATGTACCAGTCCGTTAAATGACCACATCTCGAAGCAAAATGGTAAAAAAAATCCATATTTGGGAAGACATGTCAAATGATTATTTGTCCCCTACAGGTGAAACCGAAGAGTGACTTATGGTGTGCACTCTGTGTGTCTGTCAGTCTGTCACACTTTTATGGATCATGTGATAACTTTAAAAGTTCTTCATATTTTTCATGAATCTTGAAATAAATATGGCAATATGGAGATTATGTACGTCATTTCATTTTGTTCCTACGTCAAAAATTCTGGTTGCTATGGCAACATATAGACTACAAATATTGCTGAAAATGGTGGATCCTGTGATAACTTTGAAAGTTCTTCATATGTTTTTCATGAATCTTGGACAGATGGCAATATGGATAATATGCACGTCATTTCATTTTGTTTCTACGTCAAGAATTCTGGTTTCTATGGCAAGAAATCAACTACAAATATTGCTGAAAATGACGGATCCTGCGCAGGTAGAGGAGTTTTATTCCTTGGCAATAGTCTTTTTATATGAAGTATATAACTATAATTTATATGATGTTAACAATAATTGTTAGTATCATTTGAATTTATATAAAGAGTTGTATGAAAAAAAATTGTCCCAAATCAATAGATCTTCTGAGCAATAACTTTTTAATTTTGCAAGAAAACAACCTGTAATTCAAGCAAAATTTGTTCTCGTAAATTGTTGACAGCTTTTATATCATATTTGAAGAATAAGTATTGTCCACACAAGCAAGATGCTTTAGAATGATGACCGTGTTTCATTTGCTCTGTTCAAAAATACATATCATCAATACTGAGTTGCTTTGAAAATGTAAACATATTCAATGTTTATATAAATTATCATATACAATCACAATGTCCTTTACAAAACCTAACCAATACCATGTTTTGAAATCCAGCACACTTCATTTCTTTTCTGACACTGTGCATGCAGTTCTCACCATTTTGTTAATGGGACAGGGGCCCTTTGCATTGCGGAAATCGCATTGTTTTGACAAATTTGAAGAATTGAACTTGTTTTTCTTGCCAACAAATACTTGAATATTGAGAATAAAAATGTTTTCAATTCTATTTTTACTTATGTCAACTGATAGAGATTGATAGAGAAATAAACTAAATGTTGAAATGTATGTATCCAGTAATTTTTTTGGGAACCTTTAATTGGGATGTTTAGGCAGTCTTTTAGGAAAAAAGGTAACCTTTTTGAGATTGAGAATGAGGAAATTGTCTGCCCCTAATTTGACCAAAACACACGGAACATCTTAAATAACAATAATAATGTAATATAACCAAATGACTGAGGAATAAATGTTCAGGTATTTATTAGAATTCCCCTTTAATTATTTTAGAAAATGACCATGGCACAGTGAACAAGAAATATCTTTAACACAGATATACAGATTTGATTGTGGTCAGTGTTGATGAACGATCAAAAGTTTAATCTATGAGATCAAATAAAGCGGATACCTTTTTTCTGCGCAGTTCTTAACTGCATCACAATATAATCAATTAGGGTTGCTCCAGATTTCGTGGCCTATTTTGCTTTATTGGATATTTGCTCAGATATTTACAGAATAGAAAAACACAAGAAGAATGAAAACATTAATGCACGCGTTCTTAAAACAGACATGTTTTAATGGTTTGTTGCACATTGTTTTTTGATTCCATTATTAATAGTATCGTTTGTCATTGCGCTCATGCTTAATGAATTGGTCTATATGGTGAACAATTTCTAATTAAATTATTATGGTACTCATCATTCATTTGTTAAAAACACATAAACAATCTATGATTGACATACCAAAACGATAGCACTGTATATCTTCATTTAATATATTTCTGATCAAAATAAACTTCACACTTGCTTTGCTAATGCAATAGTGTTTATATAACAATTTATGTTACTGACCACGAACTGACCTTGATACTTGGCGATGTTGGAGTGCAATGCATTAAAGTGAGGTTACGATTTCACTGCTGGCACGACGGCTTGCTTAAAGCTGTATGCATTTACATGTTTAACGGTCAATGTCAAAAGCAAATTATGATATTGTTGTCAAAGCATATATCAGGTTTTTTAACAAAAATAATTGTATGATCTAAAATATACGAGTGCACAGAATGCAATATCGTAGTAACTTCTAAATATGATAATACAGCCTTTAAGTGCAAAATTATGTTCTGGCGCTGACACTCTTCTTAATGTAAAGGGACACACACACACTATACTGATGTCGAGAGTTGAGTGTGATACTTCTCTATCTCTCAAACCATTCATAAGATAGTTGTTTGAATGCTCATCAAGCAGTTAACATCTTTGCTTAACAAACTGTAGTATCCCTTTTCATACCCTATACTTTTCAAAAATAGAAAGTTGGTTGAATTACATATTAATGTAAATGTGAAAACTTATTGTACATTGGATGTTTAATACTTTGAAAAGTCTCAGGCCTACCGAAGGCAAGATTGAACATTCAACTTGATTGGCCGCTTACAAAGCCAGCTAGGTGAAAAGCTGGGTTAGACAGCTACGTTAAAAAATGGAGAAATACATTTTTTATAACGAGTGTAACATATATTAGGGACTAAATATATACTCTTTGTAGCGTATGATATACCCTTTAAAATGTTTCATTATTTCTTTCGAAACCATACAATTATCGAGCAAGTATGCGTTGTTAACCATTATCAAGTGCGCATACTTAAGCATACTTGAGCTTATAAGTGACAACCGTCCTTCTTGAATAAGAGGTATGGGAAATATTGCTGTAAAATCACCATAAATGTAATGTTCTGTATTTTTAACTTGATGTCCGGACTGAAAGTACCACCAACACAAGGATATCAGCGTCACTGAAAACTGAAGTAGAGTGTTGTAAGATAATAATCAAGATGTCCATATCATAATTTATCGGCTGATTAAAATATGTTCTTGGCTGATTGAAATATGGTTGTGTTTGTCAGCGATATTTTTTGTCCAATTGGGAAAAGTACACGTACCGGTCCAATTGGGAAAAATTGAGTCGTGAAAGCCTGAAAATTAGGAAAAATCGAGTTGTGAAACCCTCAAATTGGGAAATTGGTGTATTTGATTTTATGCTCCCAAATACTTTAAAATTGATAACTAAGTGTTTTCAAGCTGTCAATATTATATTTACCTAGGTTCAAACCATAGAAATGCATAGGGAAACTAACAAAATGTTGCATTTTCCAAAAAAAAAAAAATTTTTTTTTTACCTTAAATTGGGAAATTTTTGGACAGCAATTGGGAAATTTGTAGTTTTTTCGTAATTGGGAAAGTGCCGTTTACCGGTACTTTATAAAGAAGGAAAAAAATCGCTGATTTGTTGAAAAACATGTCCACAATGAGGCCAAGCAGTTTGTCTTATGTAGCTATAGGAATACAATTTGACAACTGTAGAAGACACATTTTGTATGCACATATGGTAAAAAACTTTCTCAAATTGTTATTGAGCAGTTTTATGTGTAAGTTTTTTTACACTTCCAGCAAAAAATATGTTAGTGCCCCTAGGAATAGGGACATTTTGCGCTCGTTTGTTTATTTTTGGCTACATTTAAGGCCTATAAGGCCTAGGATCAGAGCAAATGAGTTTTCAGTTTAACGCAACTTCACATCACCAATTTTAAATCATGGCAATTTTTCAGTCCGAACTGTATTTGGCATTTTAATTGACCTTTCACGAAAGACCCTATTTCTTATGAATATAAAGCAGCTTATCACTGCTTATACCTGTCTGCTTCTCTGGATGAAAAACAACAACAACACTACAACATAATTATGCTTAAATCTGGTCACAGTGCCCATGATATCTGTCTACTATTTTGCCTCCTTTCGAAGAAAAGGGGGCATATAGTGATCGGACTGTCCGTCTGTCTGTCTGTCTGTCTGTCTGTCTGTCTGTCTGTCTGTCTGTCTGTCTGTCTGTCTGTCCGTCCGTCCGTCCGTCCGTCCGTCCGTCCGTCCGTCTGTAAAACTGTCTATGCGATGGACGAGACCGTAACTTTTATTTTTGCAAGTGTCCGTGAAAGTTTGAGCGTCTATATTTGAGGCAATCAGAAGCCTGTTTATAAAAAAGACGAGCCAATGAACACCAGGCTTTCTAATTGACGCATGCGCGTGCACCTGCGTTCTCCCGCGTGATGGACATGTGGCTTTTGTGTGTAGTGGGACTGTTTTAAACGTCGCAGAAACCAACATAACGGATTTATATTTTATAGAACCATATGTGAGGTAAGTTTCGTATGTTTTCTTTCTATAGGTGTAATCCATTTAGATGTTTTCTTTTTGTGAATGACTTATGGCACCCAGTTTAAGCAATGAAAACAGGAATAAATAAGGTCATTTTGAAATGTTTTATTGGCCACACAGTGATCGGGAAATGCAATATTTAATTTGTGTCTCATTTTTTTTACATCCAATATGCCATAAGCACAACTAATTTTAAAAGAGTAAACGCACATTGCTTTCAATAGTTGTTAATAATTTCGCTGTTTTTTCACGCGCACCTGCTCGTCGTTAGCAACGTTAAAAAGACGCCGCCATTTTGTTTGTAAACAACTTTGCTGCAGCAAATTTTTTTTTATATGGAAAAAAAGTAAAGCGGCGTTGTGGGGCGGCAGCCACCATAATGAGATTTTAATTAGATTAGACAAACTGTAAATGCTGAACTGGTCAAACCCAAATGCCAAAGTGGCATTTAATTACGATGCCGAAGTAACCAGGTGCCAAAGAAACTAGCTATCTGTCAATTGTAACCATTACCAGTGTGTCTTAAAATGTGGCTTTTCCAGGGAAACCATGTGTTGGCTGACTACATGTTTAAGTTTTACATCTTACGAGCAAATAAATGTGTATTGCTCAAGCAAAAACGTTGATCATTACACTGTTTTCAGTGAAACATATTATAGGATGTTCTTATTTCCTTTTAAAGATGCATTGGCGATTATAAAGATTGCATAAAATGTGAAGTTGGATATCTTTTATTTGAACAACATTAATTGAACATAAAGCTAAAACAATTTCCCCTTTTTCTTGAAAACAATGTTAAATTCCCCTACATGAGGGCCCCCGTCCCTTGAAATGTTATTAGGGTCGTGTAATGATATCTAGGTTAAGTTTAAATCTGGGTAAAGTTTGTCACCAGATGAACTATTAAAAAAATATGAGTTTATAAAACAAGAGGAACAGAACTGTTTAGTTTTCTTTGACAGTGTTCATTTTGTTTTTATGTGAGTACCTGGGGCATTGCTGCTATCAGCGATTTTCCTTGTCCAATTGGGAAAAGTACCCATACCGGTCCAATTGGGAAAAATTGAGTCGTGAAAACCTCAAAATTGGGAAAAATCGAGTCGTGAAATCCTTAAATTGGGAAAATCGCGTCGTGAAGTTTGGGTCTTATTAAAAACATCATACAGTTCATGCTTAATTGAACATACCCATTAAAATAATCATTTGCAGGCATGCCTTAATGACCATTAAGTTATAAAGTTGAAATAAATAACAAAATATTATAAAGAACACACAAAATCAATTACAAGTTGTTTTAATCTCTTGTAAAGCAATGTCTCTGTCTTTCATTTTTTTGAAAATTTCAACAATCTTTGATGTTTGATCATCTATCAGTTGCTGGCATCCCTCTCTGCACAGCATCATTAGTGCTGTCAATGTGTCGTGTGATAGACGGTTCCGATTGTTCGTGCAAAGATTGTTCATTAGACTGAACACCCTTTCCACAGAGGCAAGGTTACAAACCGACGTAAAACAGTACGCTGGCTGCCTGACAAAAGAACCGGAAACAGTAACGACTCTATTGATTGCACGCGCTGAATAATAAACCCGAAATTAATCGAGCGCGTGGTTACACACAACTTTACGATTTTTTTGTTCGCTCGCCGAAAGTTGTGTGTTGTTACGAAACTTTCGGTCGTTTTGAGAAAAAATTCGGACGCCGATTGGGATTTTTTCAGATGCCGATTGGGAATTTGGGAATTTTTGCTTGATTGGGAAAGTACCGTTTATCGGTACTTTATTAAGAAGGAGGAAAATCGCTGGCTATATAATTTGCAGTTGAAAGTTATTACTTAAATAAATAAACATGTAAATATAAATTTTACATTCAACACAAACACACAATGTACTTGCATGAACATTTTGTTTGTATATAATTCTGAGGTAAATGCAGGGCCTTTTTTCAGCCAAATTTACAGCCTTGATGGTCGACCAAAGCAAATACTAGAAGAGAAAATATTATAGTCATTGTGTTTATAAAATGTTTAACTTTTATTGGAATATTCAATGCTGGTCTAAGTTCTGTGCATTTTCATACTATGATAAATGTAAAAAATTAAGATGGTGCAAATTGATAAATAAAAGACTGAGTGAACTGTAATTTTTCCTAAGGATATAAAATTAACAGTTGGAAAGTAAAGCAGTCTTGTTGCTTTCTACAAATCAACATGTGTGGATAATACCACAGGATTGCAAATACGAACAATTCTTTCAAACTACTGATATTGAGCTGATTTTTAGCTCGGCTGTTTTTGGAGAAATACCGAGGTATTGTCATAGCCAGCTCTTCGTCCGCCGTCTGCCGTCCGCGTCGTGCTAAAACCTTGACATTTGTCTCTAAAGTCAAAGTGCTTCAACCTACAACTTTGAAACTTCATTTGTAGGTGCACCTTGAGGAGTTCTACACGCAACACCCATTTTTGGGGTCACTAGGTCAGAGGTCAAGGTCACTGTGACCTCTAAAAAAACAATTCTGACAATCTTTTATTCAAAACTGCACCCGCAGCCGAGCGTTGGCACCCGTTATGCGGTGCTGTTGTTTTAATTCCAGTGGTATGGGTAGTTTTACACTCTCTTGAAAAACGCCCTGAAATACTTTTATTGTGGGATTGTTTATTCGTCATGTATTTGGTTTGTGCGTTTGGGTAGAGCCACCGACCTTCAGTAACTTCCCAAATTTTAGGGTTACAAGGAGTGTCCCGCTGAGACTTCAAAAATGTGACCCAACTCTGATAAAGTAGACCCATTTTGATACAAGATTTTTTTTAAAGCAGACCCATTTGTATACGACACTGTTGAGAAAGTGATCCCATTTCAATACACGAATTTTGATAAACTGGACCCATTTCAGTACTAGAATTTGATAAAGTGGTCACATTTCATTCTAGAATTTTAATCTCTATCATATCAATATTGTATACTTATTGAATTATGCAAATATTTATGTTGTTTTGATATATTATAAAGAGCGTTCTTAAGTATGACTGGAAATATAAAAAAAATTAATTTGCTTTCAAAGCCTGTGATAACGATTTCATGATTCCACACATAATCAAAATTTTCTACAAAAAATATATAATTATCCATGATGTCACCATGGCAGAGTATTATTCCGTGTACACATGTAGCATAAAGTCCGTTATTTTGACAGTCGTCAAATTCCAACACAATTTTCATAAATCATTTGCAGTAACTGCACTTTTCCCGGCACTTTTAGATTATGTAACGATTTCGTCACTTAATTATGACGTATGTTAATATATGACGTCACAGTATCATCTTGTTCGATCAAGCAACATATAAAAACAGTCATGTTTCTGCATCTTTCTCGCTACTGATTGATACCCATTTATGTACAAGAATGACATTTATCATTCCCATTTTGATACTGATACTTTCAAATCTATATGCATTTATATACAAGCAAATTTCTGATTTCATTACCCATATCTATACTTAGATGCTCAAAACCATACCCATATTTATAATTTTAGTCGAAAAACACACCCCAAAAAATCAGCACAACCCTGTATACCGTATATAGGAAGTTAACCCCCCGGGTCTGGAGTGCACCTAATTACGTTCAGAGTTATTCATTATTCAAAGATTTAAGGGAGGTATATAGGAGTTGGCTTTAGATTGTCCGTGTTAAGTTTCCAAAATATAAATTGGCGTCTGATATTATTTTTCACTTATACTTGATTTCAACAATAACTCACTTGATGATCAGTACAGTTACACACGTTATGGACATGACAGTTACTTAGATTATTAAAATTAAAGTCACACAATTTATGGACATGACAGTCACTTAGGTTATGGACGTTAAAGTCACACGTCACACCTGCGTTATGGACATGACAGTTACCCAGTGTAATAAAATTAAAGTAACACAATTAATGGACATAATAGTCACTTAGGTTATGGACGTTAAAGTCACACACGTTATGGACATGGCAGTTTAATAAAATTAAAGTCACACAATTTATGGACATGACAGTCACACAACTTACGGACATTACAGTTACTTAGATTATTAACATTAAAGTCACAAAATTTATGGACATTACAGTCACTTAGGTTATGGACGTTAAAGTCATACAAGTTATAGACATAACAGTTACTTAGTTTAATAAAATTTAAGTCACACAATTTATGGACATGACAGTCACTTAGATTATAGACAATTAAGTCACACAACTTATGGACATTACAGTGACACAACTTACGGTCATTACAGTTACTTAAATTATTTACATTAAAGTCACACAATTTATGGACATGACAGTCCCTTAGGTTATGGACAATTAAGTCACACAACTTACGGACATTACAGTGACACAACTTACGGTCATTACAGTTACTTAGATTATTAACATTAAAGTCACACAATTTATGGACATGACAGTTCCTTAGGTTATGGACAATTAAGTCACACAACTTACGGACATTACAGTGACACAACTTACGGTCATTACAGTTACTTAGATTATTAACATTAAAGTCACACAATTTATGCACATGACAGTAACTTAGGTTATGGACGTTAAAGTCACACAAATTATGGACATGCCAGTTACATAGTTTAATAAAATTAAAGTCCCACAATTTATGGTCATGACAGCCACTTAGGTTATGGACAATTAAGTCACACAACTTACAGACATTACAGTCACACAAGTTAGGGACATGTCAGTTACTAAGTTTATTAATATTAAAGTCACACAATTTATGGACATGACAGTCCCTTAGGTTATGGACAATTAAGTCACACAACTTACGGACATTACAGTGACACAACTTACGGTCATTACAGTTACTTAGATTATTAACATTAAAGTTACACAATTTATGGACATGACAGTCACATAGGTTATGGACAATTAAGTTACACAACTTATGGACATCACAGTGACACAACTTACGGTCATTACATTTACTTAGATTTTTAACATTAAAGTCACACAATTTATGGACATGACAGTCACTTAGGTGATGGACGTTAAAGTCACACAAATTATGGACATGCCAGTTACATAGTTTAATAAAGTTAAAGTCACACAATTTATGGACATGACAGCCACTTAGGTTATGGACAATTAAGTCACACAACTTACGGAATTACAGTCACACAAGTTAGGGACATGTCAGTTACTTAGTTTATTAATATTAAAGTTACACAATTTATGGACACGACAGTCACTTAGGTTATGGATTTTAAAGTCACACAAGTTATGGACATTACAGTTTCATAGTTTAAAAATTAAAGTCACGCAATTTATGGACATGACAGTCACTTATTTTATGGACAAATAAGTTACACAACTTATGGACATGACAGTCACACAAGTTATGGACATTCCAGTTAATTAGATTATTAATATTAAAGTCACGCAATTTATGGACATGACAGTCACATATGTTATGGACAATTAAGTCACACAACTTACGGACATGACAGTCACACAAGTTATGGACATGACAGTTACTTAGATTATTGACATTAAAGTCTCACAATTTATGGACTTGGCAGTCACTAAGGTTATGGACAGTTAAGTCACACAAATTTTGGACATTATAGTCACACAAGTTATGGACATGACAGTTGCTAGATTGTTATTAAAGACACATTAGCAATAGGGATAAAAAATACACTAGTGATGTAGTTCATATACACAAATCATGCCTATTAAAGACACAAAAAGTCATATAATCAAATATAAAAACAAATTCATTTCAGTGGCTTTACAGAAACAACCAAAGAACTTGGAGGCCTTCTTAAATGATGGAGAGTTTGCATTGAAGGAGGGGTTCTTAAAGGTATAAAAACATAAACTTTTGTTGATACATTAATATTTCTGTTACTTGCCTTTTAAATATGTTCAGTTTTACAAACTAACTAAAATAAATGGAAAATCCACAACATTTACTGCAAAGTAACACGTTTTTAAACTATTCATTTTTCTTTGATTTCAATTCAAAATGTGTGTACAAACATATTAACAATTTTGGCTTTACCTATACACATAATGTTTGTGTATGTGATTATTTTCACCTTTTTGATTTTATAATTCATAAGTCTGCGCATCATTGACCGAAACGCTGGCATTTTATTATTTTTTGTTAATGATTTTATCCCTTCAAATCAGGATGTAGGTCAAGATACATCACCCACAGCCAGTAAATAGGTGTGCTCATCATCAGGTCAAGATACATCGCCCACAGCTGGTCAAGAGGTGTGCTCATCAGGAAGTCAAGATTCATCACCCACAGCCAGTCAAGAGGTTCGGTCTTCAGCACGTAAAGAAACATCACCCACAGTCAGTCAAGAGGTTTGGCCATCAGAACGTCAAGATACATTACCCACAGCCAGTCAAGAGGTTTGCTCATCGGCAGGTCAAGATACATCACCCACAGCTAGTCAAGAGGTTTGGCCATCAGCACATAAAGATACATCCCCTACAGCCAGTCAAGAGGTTTGCTCATCAGAACGTCAAGATACATCACACACAGTCAGTCAGGAGGTGAACCTTAGGAAACAACTGCAACATTGAGCCAGGTAAAGATTATATCTCGTACTTTGTGGGTTTGGAACTCATTTAAATTTAACAGTGGATTATTATGCTCGGATCGAAGGATCTGGGGTATATTGTTTTTCGCCTGTCTGTCTGTCATTCTGTTGAAAACTTTAACCTTGGTTAAACTTTTGCAATAATGAATAACTTTTTTAATATTGAAGATAACAACTTGATCAAATATATGGCTTCAAAGGGTTGTTGAAACTTTAACCTTGGTCATATCTTTTGAAATATTGAAGATGGCAACTTGATATTTGGCATGCATGTGTATCTCATAGAGCTGCACATTTTGAGTGATGAAAGGTCAAGGTCATCCTTCCAGGTCAAATGTCAAATATATGGCCTCAAAGGGACGCAATAGGGGTCATTGTGTTTCTGACAAACACATCTTTTGTTTATTTTATTTTTTTAAGCACAATACACAATTTCTTAGACTTATGAATGTAGGAACTTTTCTTTTAAGTCAGAATGACTTTTCACCTTCCCATATTAAATGAATTACACAATAACAAGCCTTCCTATCAGCCCAAAAAGTAATGAGAACCAAAGTGCAGTTCATTAAACAATGATTGATGATTGCAATTTCTGATCATAATATTATTTTCAGGTGATAAACTTGAAACCAAACAAGCTACAATGGCTGTGTAGCCACCTGGGTCATACAACGAGAGTGCGCTTGGACCACTACAGGCAAATGTCTGGCTTCATTGAAAGAGTCAAAATCAGCAAAGTATTGCTGATGCAAGACATGGACCTTACAGAAAAGTTTGTATGAAAGAGTCTTGATGAAATTGGGAGCATTCCTTTTGAAGGTATTTTTGATGATTTTTAGCTCTGCTGTTTTCGGAGAAAACCCGAGTTATTGTCACAGCCAGCTCGTTGTTCGGCGTCTGCTGTCTACCGTCCGCCTGGTGCTAAAACCTTGACAATTTGCTCTATTATCAAAGTGCTTCCACCTACAACTTTAAAACTTCATATTTAGATGCACCTTGCTGAGTTTTACATGCCACACCCATTTTTGGGTCACAAGGTCAAAGGTCAAGGTCACTGTGACCTTCAAAAAAATTAATATCTGACAAGCTTTCATTTATTCAATACTGCATCCGCAGCCGAGCGTTGGCACCCGTTATGCGGTGATCTTGTTTTAATCAATTATAATTAAATTAGATTCAGTGTTCTAATGGTATAAAAATTATAAACTCAAAGCACATTTAACTTTTTAATATAATGATTGAATAATAAAAGTTTTGTAAGTACCAGATTTAGCAGTTAAATGCAAAATGTTAATGTTGTTCTAGGACAACACATGTATGTGTATATTTTTCTTGCATAAATGTCTTATATCTAATATATATATATATTTTTTTTTCTTAGCACTGATTTTGACTATTTGTTGATGATTAAGTGATTTGATATTGGTCTGGACTGTTATTTTTCCGAGGGCAGTCGTACTTGCCCAAGGCAGAGGGCCAATAAGACTGACCCGAGGACAAATTACAGGGCCAATATCAAACACTTACTTATTAATGATGTTATTTAAATATCTACATGTATGTATAACATTTCACATTTACTTTCTTATTTAATACTAGAATAGATTCAGACTGACTTTAAACAAAATGGCATTTCCCGGAGTTTCTTGCTGAAATCTATATTATTGTTTGGACCTACCTTATCAGCCAATCAAATTATTAAATTTGCAGGCTGTATATCTATATCCCTTTTCAAACCATAGTGGCCCTGCTATAATGTAGACTGTTGTTTTATTGTTCATGGCAGATGCTTGATTATTAAATTGATGAAAATCCGATAAATATGTAAGTGCATTTACTGTTAACAGTACACATTGTAAACAGTTGATGAATGTTTTCAGACATTTTAACATCTGGTCCAGAGACATGTGGTAATGAAAATAGAGCAGAAAGTCAAGCAGAAGTCGATGATGAGCACACAAGTCTTGAATGTCAAGCAGAAGTCGATGCTGAGCACACAAGTCTTGATGCCCCAGATGGCCATGGGTAAGTTAAATTAAAAAACATTGAAACAATGTACTTTAATATCCCCATTGGAGATCAATGTTTTTTAGCTGAGTTGCGCTTTCCAGTGTTTTTACTTTTCTTACTTTTTCGAATGGCTTTCTAAGATCTCAGTACTTTTTTTCAGCGCACCTGATTACAAAATGCTCATTGTGAGCATAGAGAAAACTCATTTTCTGATAGAACAAGAACTAGGGCTTAGATATTTGATGTGAATCTTGTCTATTAGACAATAGGTTGCGTTTTGGTCATGTTTTGGAAATTTATGCTGAACAAGCTCATCTGAGAAGACCAAAATAGCAGAATCCTCGGTGTCCTTTTGATTTAATTATCGCAACTGTAGTGTGTGTTGTCAGAAATAAGGACTATACATTTTGTAATAAGTTTTGAATTAGTGTTGCTTGCTTCTATTTGAATAATATTCTTTGTAACTTTTTCAGAAGCATGGACGAAGATGACCACACTATATCAAATGGGGATGAAGAGGAATTTGAGGGAAAGAGAAAAAGGAAGCCCCCCCAAAAAGGCTGCAAACGTCAGAAATTCACAGAGGTAGAAACGGAGGAAATAAAAACTTACTTTAGTGAATATCTAAAAAGTGGAATTTGTCCGCGGAAACAGCAGGTTGAAGATGCCAAACAGAAAAGTCGTAAAAAACATGGGCAAATATGGAAAAGGTCAAACAACAAGATAATTAAGAAAATTAGTGCAATGAATCATAAGAAGAAATAAAAACATGTTGTTTACTACCGGTACTCGGATGGAACATTATAAGAATACCTTCGAGGGACATTGAAAAGTTCATGCAACAGTGACTTGGCAAATATGGGTGATGTTTGTATGCAAGTGGTAATTTTTGTGTGTGCATTTTATTTGTTGAATTGAAACTTTACTATGTATATGTCTAAAGGTGGAAAAGAA
Organism: Dreissena polymorpha; assembly: GCF_020536995.1. NCBI lineage: Eukaryota > Metazoa > Mollusca > Bivalvia > Myida > Dreissenidae > Dreissena > Dreissena polymorpha. The sequence continues at coordinate 187,335,344 of NC_068355.1, read as the reverse complement.
TCTGGTATATTATCAAACGTTAAAAATGCTAATACAAAAGCTTAGATACAATATTTTCCTTTTTGCTTCATCGATGCTTTTGGAATGTACCTTATTTATTTTCTTATATACCTGATTTCAAATAATTGATTACAAATAATTTAAGTAAAGTTTAAGGTATATAATTAAAACACATGTTATGAACATAAGGTCACAAATGAATTTTAGAAGCAAACTCTATTTTTAACTACTTAGGAAGAAACATTTTTCCAAATAGATTCTTTTTTCTCCTGTGGTTTTTCTTAGATTCACAACTTTTGTTATTTAAAAAAAAAGAGATTGTGTGTCCTTTCCAAAAGTTGCTTATAATATGTAACTTAAGCTGCCATATGTATGGTCCAAACTTGAAGAAAATGTTTTGGCAAGACCAATATGGAATCTGGGCCATGTGGGTCCAAAAGCTAGAATGTGTGCAAAAATTTACAAAAATAATTGTAAATATGCTTGAAGACACATTTTTTATCCATTTTTTTTCAAGATAATATCAAGTTTGACAAATCTTGAGGAAACTTTGTAAGAGTTGTCTAGACATTTTTAGTTTGAAATTGTTAGTTCAAAATACATTTGCACACACCCTAAGCATGTTTTTTTGCTATACAGTTACTGGTTTGTAATATTTTAAAAGGACGAGGCAGTTGAATAAAACACTGACAATTAGTTTTTTCTGATGGGAATGTTTACCAGTATGATTGGAATAATTTTTGTCATGCCACTGGGATTGAGCTCGATATAGTTGCCACAATTGCACTTGCGTGTCTGTATATACGTTGGTTTAGGTTTTGGGTCAGGATTGCTTGTCCAGCATGTATCGCCCTTATGCATTAACACTTTGTTTTTAAATAACTTGGCATAAATGTTAAACACCATGAGCCGGTGTGCAACACGAAAGATCCAGGTCTCTAGCTCAAAGGTCAAGGTCACACTTCAAATATCGTCAAATATAGATCCGTTGTATGGGTTCTGCGAGTTTGACAGTCCCACTACACAGAAAAAAAACACATGTCCAACACACGGGTGTACGTTAATGCGGCGATTAGAAAGCCTGGTGTTCATTGGCTCGTCGTTTTCATAAACAGGCTTCTAATTGCCTCAGATATAGTCGCTCAAGTCGATATAAGAGTTCAAAGGTAAAAAATTAGCATTATACACCTTGTCCGGTCTGTATCTCCCTTATGCATTGACACTTTTTTAAAAATAACTTTGCATAATTGTTAAAACACCATGAGCCGGTGTGCATCACGAAAGATCCAGGTCTCTAGCTCAAAGGTCAAGGTCACACTTCAAATATTGTCAAATATAAATCCGTTGCATGGGTTCTGCGAGTTTGACAGTCCCACTACACAAAAAAGCCACATGGTCCAACACGCGGGTGTACGCGCATGTGTCTGTTAGAAAGCCTGGTGTTCATTAGCTCGTTGTTTTCATCAACAGGCTTCTGATTGCCTCAGATATAGTCGCTCAAGTCGATATAAGAGTTCAAAGGTCAAAAATTAGCATTATACACCTTGTACGGTCTGTATCTCCCTTATGCATTGACACTTTTTTTAAACAAATATTTCTTGTTGGTTTTTGTCAGGTTTTTTTAATTATTAATTGTGTCTGTGTGCAAACAGGATACCAACTTTGCTTTATTGACACTGTGCTCGACAGGCATCTAGTTCTAAAGTTCATGTCATGTGTGTGTATAGGTAAATGGAGATATATTTTATACATATTAACTGTCTATACATGTTGTAAATAGGATTTATACCGAGTCTGTAGAAGAAATACGACATTCAATTTCAATATTTGTTTGACTTTCCCTAGGTGTTGTTTAGCTCAACTTTTCAAAGAAAATGAGAGCTATTGTACCCACCACGGCATTTGCTGTGGTCAAATTTTTATAAATCACAAATAACTTTGGGAAAATGTTATTTGTATTTGTCAATGTTAGTTTTTCATTACAAAAGCTTAAATTACAAAACTTCAATGTACTGAAAAGTAAGTGTAATCTGAGATTATACTCTGTAATAACTTGAACATATTGAAAATTAACATGTGATCTGAGCAAATATGTGACAAGTATTCAGAAAAGTTGACCAGCGCTGTCCTCTGGCAGCCCTCGTTTTTAATTGTTTTATTTTGTTCCATTTTGTTCTACTGCAGTAAAATCCATTTGCAAACATAGTTAAATCTGATATTAACTAATCTTTACACTCTTCCTACAGAGACGGATATTTTAGTTTAAGAATAAGGTCATTTTTTTTCAGTAACAATTTCATTATATCTTCCTTTGATGACCCACAATAATTGATATTAGGTTCATATTAGTGACATCCCACAACCATTTTGTTCATCTTATGCTATTAAAGTTTGTCCAATATGCCTGCATTTTGTCATTTACTGGTTTGCAACATTGTTTTGAATAGACCAATGATGCACATTACTTTTGAGCATTTATCTTGCAGGCAAAATATCCACTATATGTCTTTACATACACCTCTGAAAAATAAAAAATGTGTAGTTTTAAGTCATGTTGTGTAAATGTACCTGAATGTATGTTGAATTGGTGGGTAACCATGGTCTTGGTGTGTGATGCTTTACCGGGTATGTGGTTTTGTATGGCTGAAGTGAGAAAGAGAAGAAATTACATTATAAAATGTTGCCATTTTTAATGTGTGAATCCAGTAAGTTGTGGTTAAGCGCAATTTGATGCACAATGCGGATCATTTCATTTATAATATTTTTGAACATGATAAAGGAAATTTATGTCAATATTCCTTTTGCTTAAGTTTTGGGGAAAGTGATTACAATGGTTGAAATTTTCTACATTCAAAGAATAGGTGTTGTATTGTTTCTTTAGAGCACTAGCATAGATTGCAAATACTTGATTGTATTAGTTTACATTTATAAAAGTAGGCATTCGTGACAGTTATTTGATACGATATGTTTTTATTAACCAGGTTTTCCGAAGGAAAAAACTGGTTATTAGATTGGCGAATGCGGGCGGGCTGGCTGGCTGGCGGGCTGGCGGAATAAGCTTGTCCGGGCCATAACTATGTCGTTCATTGTCAGATTTTAAAATCATTTGGCACATTTGTTCACCATCATTGGACGGTGTGTCGCGCGAAATAATTACGTCGATATCTCCAAGGTCAAGGTCACACTTTGAGTTCAAAGGTCAAAAATGGCCATAAATGAGCTTGTCCGAGCCATAACTATGTCGTTCATCGTCAGATTTTAAAATCATTTGGCACATTTGTTCACCATTATTGGACGGTGTGTCGCGCGAAATAATTACGTCGATATCTCCAAGGTCAAGGTCACACTTTGAGTTCAAAGGTCAAAAATGGCCATAAATGAGCTTGTCCTGGCCCTAACTATGTCATTCATTGTGAGATTTTAAAATCATTTGGCACATTTGTTCACCATCATGGGACGGTGTGTCCCACGAAAGAATCCTGTCAATATCTCCAATGTCAAGGTCGCCACAACTAAAAATAGATTTAAAAAAAAAAAAAAAACTTACAAAGGGGGTTAATTTTTTTTGGTCATTTCAAAAGTTCAGTTTGAGTTTTCTCCCTTTATCAGATTTTTTTTCACAATGAAAACCTGGTTTTGTGACAATTTTGTCTCTTGTTAAACATTTCTAACATATGTGTCATTTGTTGGTACATGTATTTGTGTTAAATACATAGTTTTCCAGTGGAGTTGTAACTCTTTATTTGACATAATATGATCCCGCAATTTATTTGGGTGAAAATACACGCAGTGATATAGACACAGAAGTCTGAAAAACACACAATGTATCATTCGTTAGAAACAAAAATGAAAAGACCCACAATACGATTTTGATAGTCCCACAAATTATTAGACACACAATGTATCATTCGTGAGCCCGTCCGTCTGTCCGTCCGACTGAAACTTTGTCCGGAGCATAACTTTAAATCTACTGAAGGGATTTACTTGAAACTTGAAATATAAACAGATGGCAACTAGGAGAAGTGCAGTGACTAAGAACCACAACTCTATCTACCTTTGTTTTTTAATTATCTCCACTTTTATATGATTTTAAAGTAAATTTTTGTCTGGAGCATAACTCTAAATCTACTGAAGGGATTTACTTGAAACTTGAAATATAAACAGATGGCAACTAGGAGAAGTGCAGTGACCAAGAACCACAACTCTATCTACCTTAGTTTTTTAATAATCTCCCCTGTTATATAATTTTAAATTAAATTTTGTCCAGTGCATAACTCTAAATGTACTAAAGGGATTTACTTGAAACTTGAAATATAAACATATGGCAACAAGGAGAAGTACAGTGACCAAGAACCATAACTTTATCTACCTTAGTTATTGAATTATCTCCCCTTTTATATAATTTTAAAGTAAATTTTTGTCCGGAGCATAACTCTAAATCTTATTAAGGGATTTACTTGAAACTTCAAACTTAAACAGATGGCAAGTAGGAGAAGTGCAGTGACTAAGAACCATAACTCCATCTACCTTAGTGTTTGAATTATATCCCTTTATTTAATTTCAAAGTATATTTTTGTCCGGAGCATAATGAATGATCTCCATTATTTGTTTTTACAAATATTATTCTACTCTCTAAAACAAATGTTGTCATACAAGCAAACACCTTTTGGCGGGGATTTGGCACTACTGTGACAAGCTCTTGTTTTCTTTGAACTGTCCCTCAATCGGTCCTTCTGTCTGTCCGTCAGTCAGTCTGTCCGAAAACTTTAACATTGGTCATAACTTTTGCAATATTGAAGATAGCATCTTGAAAGTTAGCATGCATGTGTATCTCACGGAGCTGCACATTGTGAGTGGTGAAAGGTCAATGTCGTCCTTCAAGATCAAAGGTCAAATACATGGCTTCAAAGCGGCGCAGAAGGGGGCATTGTGTTTCTGACAAACACATCTCTTGTTCAAAAATACAATCATCTGTGAACAAATCTCATTAAGTAAATGACGCAATTTGCAGATTTGCTATACAGTATACCAGACACCTGTTAAATGAATTAATTTGGGTTATTTTAATTTAATTGACAACCATACAAACATTTTGTTTGTATTACAACACATTTTAAAATGCTTGTTACTCAATATGTTGAATATATGCATATGCTTTTAGAAGCCTTCACCAACTGTTTCAATTTGTAATATAATTTGTGAAAACATATGTACTTTATCTATTGTTTTCTTGTGGATATTAGTAATTTGATTGGTATAAAGTCATCAAAAGCAATATTATTGCATATAACTTATTATTTATTAATTAACTTTGGTAAAGGAATATACAAATAAGACATGCAGGCAGATATCTTTACAGTTACGATAATACGATATCACATACGGATATCTGGATATGAATTCTGGCATCTGTTAAAATCCTTTCTAGTAAAACGGTTTAGGCTCAATTACTCAATTGACACAAAATGAGCTAATTTATTAAAAAGTCGTCATTGAAAACATGAAACCTTTTATCATGATTAATATAATGAATTAATATTGGTTTAATTGCTGGATTCAAGGTCTATGTGATAAGTATAATTTATAATACGCACATGGTTTTAGTCCAATAAATTGAGACTGATTTATGCTTTTATAATCAATGGCACTTTGCATTGCGCATGGTGTTGGTTTTGCAATTCAAAATTACTGAAGTACAGATATAGCTCAAAATATGAACTTATATTGTCTATTTAAATTGTTAATGCATTATTGGTTCAAAAGTTAATCTATTGTTTAAGTAAAGCTTTACATATTAATTGAAGGTACAGCTTTTTCACTTTTAATTACTTTCTTGTTTGAAATTCCAATTAAAAAGAAAGGTCAGCATACAAAAGGCAACCATTAGCATATAAGCACATTGTTCTTCAATACCGTAGGTCTATTATACAAAGCAATCAGTTTTTCTTTGTTCCCGTCATTGATAAACAAAGAAACAAACTTTGGAAGAGTTTATAGGCTTGAATACATTAAATATGATATCTCTCCCTATAGAATTCCGTTCAGCTAAATTGTCATGTAAGCTCAAAAGAAGATATTTAAAACCTGTAATGTTACTAAAATGGAAATAACTTTATCATAACAAATCAACTTTGTTTTGTTTAAAATATACCAACTGATAATGTGTAGGTATGCAAACCATGATACAGCAATACTGTTTACCAGTAGTGCAATACGTATTTAAAACGATGAAAACATTTGGAAATCAAAGCACTGAAGTTGTTCGCTATTGCATAATCTTAGACGCAACTCAGTTTTCAAAATTATGTTATAGCTTTTTACATCGCTAGTTTCAAATGAACACAACCCATTCAAATTTATAAAGAGTGTGTCTTAACGCACGGTAAGGGTATCGCGTTTAAACGGTTGCATTTCTTGCATTACCTAAACAGTAAACGTTTTAACAACAGTCAATATAAATATAATATATGTTTGGGCTCAAATAACATAGCCGACTAGCCGTATGAAGTATATCGATGATGAACTGCGAAATCGGAGTACTTGTGGTAAATAACTATAGTATTTTACACCCATGTCTCATTATTTTTATTTCATGTTAAACTTTTATTTCTTTATATCCATATCCGAATTGTTTCTAGTTGGATTTGACACTTACAAAACTATACATAGATCTTAAGAAATATGCACATTTAACTCAATACGGTTACGTTTTTTTTTTAATGTCAACAAAAATAAGTGTTTAGAAAGTTTATTAATGTAAGAGAGACAGGTCTTTACAATGGAATTCTTTCACGGGAAAAATCGATCACGCGTCGCAGTTATGTAATCCAGTCACATGATACACAGCAGTTAGAGTAGTCCATATAAACGGACTCCCAGAGCCTTTGATAATTTTTGCTATTGCCGCTCTGGGAGTCCATACGCACCCCTTCTTAAACATGGGTGCAGTTCAGCGCACGGAATCCGTGCGCTTCACTAAACAAACGTCGTTCAAGACAAATTGAGGAAAATAATTAATAAACTTCATAAACATGTTAAATTTACCTGAATGGCAACCTATGGATGTTATCCTTTGCATGCACCCTATAAAAACACGACGATATTTCTACACACTTTTCTCGCTGACATTTTTATGTTTAAATTTGAAACAGTGTATTCTGTATCGAATACCACATCGTTATCGACTTTAATAGGCTCCATCACATTACCTGATGTGCGATATTGGTGTACTGCGACCTAACTAATATTGGGTAAATTTTCCAATATTGCGGATACAGCGTGCAAAAGAAAAACTAAGTCAATAAATATAGGATCTAGAACGAGTTGTCATATCATACCATATTATTAAACAAGTTCAGGAATTGTGTTAGTAAGCGAGCCTTTGGCGAGCTTACTAACGAATTTCCTGGATGAGTTTAATAAAATATGGTATGATATGAGAACGAGTGTCAGATCTTTTTATCACATGCTTTTAAATTGAGCAAATTAAATAAATATTAACGCAAACAAAATGATAAATCCTGAATGTTGTTTACATTTCGTGAAGTCATTTGACATTGCAACTTCATTTCAGCAAAATAACAAAATTCGATTGGTCAATAAATGAAAACTAAGCCAATGAAAACGCTTTAAAATGTTGTATTACACATGTGTAATATAAAAAAATATGTAATAGTTGTATTACACGGGAAACAGGGTATAGCATGTGATAAAAATCAATTATTTCTTGCTTTAATGGTAGCATTTGGATGAGTTTGTGGTTTAGACAGGTAAACTTTAATAAGTTCTTGCAGTTTCAGTGTTCCTTAACCCTTGCATGGTTGATAACATTTTGCACCCATGGACAAGAGAGAGAGCGCATTGCAACTCTCAGCAACCCATTGGGTTATAAAGCTGAGAGTTGAATTATTGCAACTACGGTTAGAGTTGCACCCCTTTGAAAAATTTTGTTTACTTTCTACGCAACAATGTCCAGCGAAAATAAATGGCCGAAAATGAAAGGCTTGACGATTTCAAAAGGTATTACCAGCAAAAATAAAAGGCACTGGCAATTGGGAACGGCACCTAGAATCTTTCGGAACGGTAGATATCGAGATTGGGAAAGGTCCGGTGCTAAAATTGGGAAGCCTCCTGTAGGCTTTGGGAAAGGTACCGTTCCCCGGTACTAGTTAAAGAAGGAAAAAAAACGCTTATGTCTATGCAAGCTTGAAAGCTAACATAGTGGGTCTGTACACTTCTTTCAACGCGTCGTAAAACAATCTTCGAAATAAGCACACGCCTGATCGCCCGTGGCGAGTAAAATTAATGCATGACACATACAATTTAATTCATGTTTGTGGCCCGCCAGGCATGTAAATTATTGAAGCAAATTGACAGTTTATATAAAAAATATCGTAAGTTGTTCTTGATATTTGCATATATATTTTTCAATTTTGCGAACAAACACCTTGCTGGAATTTGTAAAACAATAAAATTTGATTGGTTTAGCAACACCCACCTGCTTGGGCAATTTTGTCATCATTATTGTTTTTGCATTTTAGTCACATTCGATTCTTGTTGACAGTTTCTCTAGAAATTTATTGAGTAGATGCTTTTTGAATTTATTATTTCAATCAAGTAATACACTTCCGTTTTTGTCAATCTCAACAATATTCATTGTCAACATAGAGGCTATGCAGTTTCAAGGTATGTTGATGAGGCTAAGCCCAGTAAAATACTTCCAAATTAGAAAATTGACAATGATTTAGAGAAAAAGGAAGCCAAGAACTGTACGAGGACACCAGAGAACGCTCTTTTCAAGAGCACTGGTGTAACAATCGACCTTCCTTATTCTAGTGACTGATTAGATGTCATTGTATTCACTACAGTACCTGTTGAAACAAATGTTCAGTCTGCTTTACTATGTGTAGAATTTAAGTGCTAAAATGTTGTGATTTGTTTTATTTTTGGTTAAAAACGTTCGGGCATGTAAAAATTATGTTGGGCATGCACAAATTCTTAAGTAACTGGCCCGACTGGCATGTGACTTTTCAAAATAATTTCAAAGACTGGTAAAATTTCTTATAATTGTTCCTATTGGCATAGCTTTCTACAGCTTTTTTCCTGACCCAAGCATCTTGCATCTGACAAAATGTATGCTTATGTTGTTGAATGCATCATTCCTGGCTATGGACTTCAGGTTTCTGAGGTAGGCTTTGTGGTCTGGAGGTGGTGTTTCTCATCCAATAACTGCTTAATGTCCTCTCATCAAACCAGTCCTTGTGAAGAGTGTCTGTGGCTGTAGCATAAATCGGCTTTCTGAGTGATGCCCAATCCAACGCTCTTCTAGAGCATTTACAAAGGACAGCTTGCAGCTGGCAGTCTTTAACTTGGCAATGCTCAAGGGTTCAGGGGCCTTCTTTCTTTGCCAACTTTGTTTGGGCTGAATATGTATATTGGGTTTGGTAATGATGAGGCAGTGATCTGTCCAGCATGACGTTTGTCAACGGTTGTTGATTGAGGGGAAATATTATATGTGTTTGTGATCAGAAGTTCATGTTCATCACATGTCTGGAGCAAAAGAAGACAATTGCTGTTGCAGTGGACCACTCCATGGTGTCCATGTACTCCTTACTAGTCAGTGCCAACTCTTGCATTGAAGTCAATTTAAAGTTTAGCTTGTCTCAACTTAAAATTATTTTATTATTTTGGTCACCTGTGATGTTTATCATATTGATATACAAATAATATTCAGACTTATTAAAGTTATTTCTTGTAATTTGGAAAATTATAGAAAATTATAGTTATTAAAGTAATAACATAGTCAATGACAATTTTAGTTGAACATATTTTTTTATTGATTGTCATGAAAAATAAGGTCAGCTTAAGGTCATATTAATCGAACTTTTTGGGGGCCAGTGAAACCTCTGTATGCTTCAATTTGTCAAGACCCTGGGGCGTAATTGTAACATGGTTTAGTGGCTGTCTACTGTGTTTCAATAAATCATGACCCTGGGCTTATTTAACATGTTTTAGTGGTTGTCTACCAGGCCTTTTTCTGCCTATCTCACGGGTCCGATAGTCGGACCCATTCCCAATGCCAAATATGGATGTTTTTTTCCCAATTATCAAAATAAAATTCCCAATTTCCGACCAAAATAATGAAAGCCCAAAAATGCGTTTCCCGGTAGGTTCAGTGTTTCAAATAATCTGGCGTAGTGTTTTAACGTGCCAATGCGTGGAACATCATTGCATCGAATGTTCCATAATGCAATTTTGCGATCTTGAGACTTACGACAAAATGGCGGACGCTTGTGTCTATGCATTTCTTAAGACACATTTACGGTCATTTTTGTTCCGAATTAGCTTTTAAATATTGAAGTGCTGGATTATTCAGAATTATCAGGTATGTGTACGCATTAATTATTGTAAATTGGTTGAGAATCAATATCGATGGTCTGAGGTAAATAAATGTGATAGTTTCACTTTCAATGTTACTGTGGTTCGAAATAGTAAATTAGGGTTAAAAATACGGAAATCTGACACAGTCTAAAAATGTCGCATAATTTGAAGTACTATCGAAGTGAAATCGAAAAATTGACTAGAATGGCACACACAAACTGAATGTTTTGTTGGGGAATACTACCGCCAGTCAGTCTACGGTTAACCCAGAATCTGACTCGCCCATTAGCAAGCAAGTGATGTACATTTGCCACAGCCAGATTCAGAGTCACTTCCCTTTGTAGCTTCTTAACATTTGAATACTGTACATTTATGATATGATGTTCAGCTTTACTTTTGTGTTTCAAAAAATGAATTTTGAATAAAAATATGTTGGATGAAGGTCTTTCGACTGTGAATATTCATAAAAAATCCTAAAAATACTTAATGACATATCGATCTATAATGTATTTTATTTGAACTTCAATCATAACACAGTCTGTGGCTTTTTTTATCATACACATACTTACGTTAGCAGTGGACAATGACTGTTGCATCGTAAAAAAACAGTTTAATACTTTCTTACCATTTTTGGGCAATGCCTATCTATGAAAACCTTAGATTTAATAAGAAAAAATCAGAAAAATAATTTCCCAAATAAAGCTTTTGTCGACGAAAATTCTTCCCAATTTGGAAGATTTTGCGACTCGAAAAATCCCAATTTTGCTAACTACTTTTTCCCAAAATAGACAGAAAAAGGCCCGGTCTACTGTGTTTCAATAAATCAAATCCCTGGGGTGTATGTAACATTGTTTAGTTGCTGTCTACTATGTATCAATAAATCATTACCCCGGGGCGTATGTATCATGCTTAAGCGACTTTACTATGTTTCAATCAATCATGACCCTGGGGACAACATTTGCAACACAGTGAAGGTCGTCTATTTTACATGTTTTTACTAAAGTTGTATCGCAGAATAACTTTATTTTCTCTGAAACCACATGGCCAAAAAATGTAATTATTGGTTAAATTATTGGTTTATGACAATTTATTTTGATAATTTTTATTTATTTTAAGATATTTTAACTTGCAACATTGAGGGTTTTTATCAATACTTTTACAATCTCCTATTTATGTATTCATATACATGTCTTTGGTCTGGAAGTCTTGATTTGTATATACTGATAAATACTACTACTCTAACAGGTTGTTCACTATATATTGTACTAAAATAATTATTACAGCAGTAAAAGTACATGAATTACAGTTTTTTATGTGTATGTGTTTACAAATACAAAGAGGTGAAATCAACTTAAAGTGACTTTAATTTAGAAAAATATCTTTACTTATTTATAAGCAATAAAATATTGGTAATATGAAATGTTATAATTGGAAGGATAACACTAAGAATAAAATTAACCATTTTAACAAATCAGTCACACATAATAACATAAACCAGCCCAATTTCACCATTTAAAGTAATTTATATTTATGGTAACACAAGAAAGCTCACTTATAATTTTGATTTAAATGTACTAATAAATTATGGATGATTTTGGTAAATTACAATTTTATTGTTGTAGTAATTACCAGTACTCTAGAGAAATGTCTGTATGCTATTTTAGAAACACTTTTGTATGCGGTTAACATAATTATTTTCATGGAGCACTTTAAAATGTGTTTAAACCTTTGTACTTCACCACCTCAAAACAGTGTATTTATCTGTTCTGAAATAATCAGCTCCTTGTTTGTCAATACCCAGTTATTATTCCCAGCAAAAGGTGGCGGGATATAGAAATGGCATTAGCCTCAGTCTGTCAGTCCGTCCGTCTGTCACTAACTTTTCAGGGCTAAATCTCAGAAATTAAATAAGATATCAACATGACACTTCATGTGTGTATAGATATTAGTGACGAGAAGTGCCATACACAAGAACCATAACCCTACACTTTCTCAAATAAGAGTTATTGCCCCTTCTTATGATGTATTTGTTCATGGGCTATATCTAACATACCATACAAGATTCCAACATGAAACATCATGGGTGTATATATATCAATAAGGAGAAATGCCTTGTACAAGAACCATAACCCTCCTTTTTTAAACAAGAGTTATTGCCCTTGTTTATTTTTGTATGATGTAACTTTGCAGGACTATATCTCAGATATGGTACAATAATTTAATATGAAACTTCATGTGTGTGTAGATATTAATGAGAATTGCTATGCACAAGAACCATAACCCCACACTTTCTCAAATAAAATTTATTGACTTTTGCTGTTTTGGTATCATGTAACTTTTCATGGCTTTATTTTAGATATGATTCAATATTAATGCCCCCCTTCGAAGAAGAGGGGGTATATTGCTTTGCTCATGTCGGTCTGTCGGTCGGTCTGTCCACCAGGTGGTTGTCAGACGATAACTCAAGAACGCTTGGGCCTAGGATCATGAAACTTCATAGGTACATTGATCATGACTCGCAGATGACCCCTATTGATTTTGAGGTCACTAGGTCAAAGGTCAAGGTCACGGTGACCAGAAATAGTAAAATGGTTTTTGAATGATAACTCAAGAACGCATACACCTAGGATCATGAAACTTCCTGGGTAGATTGATCATGACTTGCAGATGACCCCTATTGATTTTGAGGTCACTAGGTCAAAGGTCAAGGTCACGGTGACCCGAAATAGTAAAATGGTTTCCAGATGATAACTCAAGAATGCACACACCTAGGATCATGACACTTCATAGGTACATTGATCGTAACTCGCAGATGACCCCTATTGATTTTGAGGTCACTAGGTCAAAGGTCAAGGTCACGGTGACCCGAAATAGTAAAATGGTTTTCGGATGATAACTCAAGAACGCATACGCCTAGGATCATGAAACTTCATAGGTAGATTGATCATGACTTGCAGATGACCCCTATTGATTTTGAGGTCACAAGGTCAAAGGTCAAGGTCACGGTGACCCGAAATAGTAAAATGATTTTCGGATGATAACTCAAGAACGCTTTTGCCTAGGATCATGACACTTCATAGGTACATTGATCGTGACTCGCAGATGATCCCTATTGATTTTCAGGTCACTAGGTCAAAGGTCAAGGTCACAGTGACAAAAATCGTATTCACACAATGGCTGCCACTACAACGGACAGCCCATATGGGGGGCATGCATGTTTTACAAACAGCTTTTGTTCAATATTTAACTTCAAGGGTGTATAGAAATCAATAAGGAGAATTGTCTTGCACGAGAATCATATTAACCTTACGTTTTCTTAAATAAGAGTTGTTGCCCTTTGTTGTTTTTGTATGATGTAACTTTTCAGGGCTTTATCTCAAACTACAAGATTTCAACATGAAACTTCATGGGTTTATATACACTACGCACCCGTGATTTTTGCCGCGATTCTCGCATCACCGCAATCGATGCAACGTGACAAATTGCGGTGTATCTCGCTGTTGCGCAATCAGCGCAAATCACGTTGTACCGCAGTGATTCCCCTTTTTAAGCGATTTACGTTGAGGGTTACACTACATTACATGTAACATATATGTATACACTTACATTATACATTGCAATAATAAAGCTTTTGATGTTGTTGTATACAATGGGCGTATTAGCTTAAATACTCCTGTTCCGACATGAACTTGATGAAGTAATGTCAGAAGCTTTAACAGCTCCAAATTAATATAACAGCGCAGAATGATCATGCAATAATTATTGAACATAACATGTAAACATTATTTAACTAATTGCATTAGCAGAATGTTTATTAACAATTACAATCAATTATATTCCAGGCCCGAATACACTACCACTGTTCAAATTCCATATTGTTTTTTTGTCCTTCATGATTGGTGTCAATTGTTAGGAGGCCGCATACGATTAAATTGATAACTTTCAACATGAAATATACACTTAACAATAAATCAGTGCATTAATGGTTTATATATAATTATGTGAAGTATGATTATAAACTTAAGAATTTAGTTGCATAAGATAATGTATCACTTGTGACCAACTCGATAGCTTTAAAATAATTTTGCAGAACAGAAATGTCCAAAGAGTATATTCATTTAACTGAAGTCTGTTGGAATGTGAAAGAAATTTGTAAAAGCTGAATAACATATCTATAATTAACATATTTCTCTTTACTATACTAATGGCAGTACACTGACATTGCTTATTTGATCTTTTGAATTGATAACACACTTGAATAATTATAATCAAAATAGTATACCTTAAAATGTTCTCTGGTCCAATTATGACTTTTGAAGATTATTTAGTACACATGCTTCAATAGCTCTTACAATCAGATTACCCTACCCAGTGAATACCTGTATATTGTAATATAATAATAAGATATAACTGCTCTGCAAATCTCTTTGTGTGAATGTAGCGTGAGGCAATATGAAAAAGATCTAGAATCCATTGAAGTGCTTTCATACCATACATGTACCTGCCACTATGATTTTAAAACAGGAGTCATTCGACTCCTAACTTGTCTATTTGACATGTTCACTCTACATCTACTTTACCCATTGAAGGATTTTTATCAAGTTTTGCAACAAGGATTAGGTGATTGGGACAATGCACAAAAGGCCTGAGTCAGTCTTACTTTCTCAAAATTAAGGTCACCACTTAAAGGTCATAACAATCTTGGTTGACAATATTGCTGTCTCTTGGGTTGCTTTTTAGCTAACCTGATTGCTCAGATGAGCTTTTTTGACCGATTTTATCTTTGTCTGTCGTCTGTCTGTCGTCAGTCCGTCCGTCCACATTTGTTCATAAACACTCTAGAAGCCACATTTATTGTACGATCTTCATGAAACTTGGTCAGAAGCTTCGTCCCAATGAAATCTTGGTCAAGTTCGAAACTGGGTTGTGCCGGGTCAAAAACTAGGTCACTAGGTAAAAAAAAAGGAAAAAACACTGTAGAAGTCACATTTCATGCCCAATCTTCATGTAACTTTGTCAATTTTTTTGTCTTTATGATATGTTGGTTGAGTTCAAAATGGTTCCGTACCATTGAAAAACATGGCCGCCAGTGGGTGGGGCAGTTTTCCTTATTTGGCAATAGAGAAACCTTGTAAACACTCTAGAAGTCACAATTTTTGCCCAATCATCATGAATGTTGGTCAAAACATTGGTTTTATTGATATCTCGGACAAGTTTGAAAATGGTCTAGATCAGTGAAAAAACATGGCCGCCAGCGGAAGGGGCATTTTTCTCTATAGGTATATAGTGAAATCATGTGAACGCTCTAAGTCAAGTCATATTTTTGGCCCAATTTTCATGAAATTTGGTCAGAACATTTGTTTCCTTGGTATGTCAGAGTTGAGTTTGAAAATGGTTCCGGTCCGTTGAAAAACATGGTTGCCAGGGGGACAGGCAGTTTTCCTTATATTTATATAGTAAAAAGGCTTGTAAGGCCATGTAACATGCGAGACAACTCTTCTAAATATTGCATTTAAGTTTACAGTAGTTACTCCCCTTTAACTATTTATGTTTTCATAATAATACAGTGTATTTTCTAGAGGCAGGGTTCGACATTAACTTTTTATACAGCAAGACCGTCAGACCAGCTCCTCTTAAAATTTACTAGCCCGAACCTGATGTCTACTAGACCATAAATGACATAGCAAATGAACACAATTGTGTCATGTAACTGTTTAATCAGGATTTATCAGTAAATAATCAGTGAACACCAGATTTTTTTATGCATAGAGTAAAACAATAAAATAACCCTTTTTTTGCTTATCTTCGTCAAATTCACGCCATGGGAACTGACTCGATTTTCCATCTAGGATAAAATTGACGTTTTCGTGTTTCTTCATATTTACGTTTCGTGTCAGTTAAGCGTCTGATTCTTTTTTATTAACTGATTTGTCGGACAAAAATCCGAACTTGAACAAAGCCATTCTATAAATAAATTACATTATCTTGTCTGCTACGCAAAAATGATTACATTGATGATACTGATTTTCGATACAAGTCGTAAAATCATGCTCTACAGTTTTACGACACTGTAGAAAATCATTAATATTCAAGACAACTTGAATATTATTATTTCCTGCAGAAATAAGCAATTTCTGCAGGAAGCTCTCCTTTGCGTCTAAAAATAGCGATGAATCATGTGAATGCTCCGCGTTTATTTAAATATACTAGTTTTGTTTTAATGTAAATAACGGATACAAGAGTAATTTTACACATTAAAAGTAAAGGTTTTCACAGCAGTTATTTATAGTTTTATGAATCAGTATAGATTTTTTTTTAATTTATGTACAACCAGTCGGACAAGCTAGCCTGCAGTTTTACTAGCCCAACCACCGATCTTGCTAGACAATGTCTGTCGGACGTGCCTTAGTGTCGAACCCTGCTAGAGGGCACATTTCTTTTCCGATCTTCATGAAACTTAATCAGAAGCTTTGTCCCAATGATATCGCGGTAGAGTTCGAAACTGCGTCATTCCGGGTCAAAAACTAGGTCACTAGGTCAAAAAAAGAGAAAAAACCTTGTAAACACTGTAGAAGACACATTTCATGCCCAATCTTCATGAAACTTTGTCAAATATTTGTCTTAATGATATTTTGGTTGAGTTCAAAAGTGGTTCTGGTCTGTTGGAAAAATGGCCGCCAGTGGGCAGGGCAGTTTTCCTTATTTTGATATATAGATACATTGTAAACACTCTAGAGGCCACGTTTTTTGTTCGATCTTCATGAAACTTGGTCAGAAGATGTGTCCCAATGATGTATCGACAAAGTTTGAAACTGGGGCATGTTGGGTAAAAAACTAGGTCACATGGTCAAAAAAAGAAAAACCTTGTAAAAACTGTAGAAGTCACATTTCATGCCCAATCTTCATGTAACTTTGTCAAAATGTTTGTTTTAATGATATGTTGGTTGAGTTCAAAAGTGGTTCTGGTCTGTTGAAAAACTGGCCGGGTAGTTTTCCTTATTTGGCTATAGAGAAACCTAATAAACACTCTAGAAGTCACAATTTTTGCCCAATCATGAAAGTTGGACAAAACATTGGTTTTATTGATATCTCGGACAAGTTCAAAAATGGTCCCGATTGGTGAAAAACATGGCTGGGGCATTTTTCTCTATCGGTATATAGTACAATCATGTGAACACTCTAAAAGTCACATTTTTGGCCCAATTTTCATGAAATTTGGTAAGAACATTTGTTTCCTTGATACGAGAGTTGAGTTAAAAAATGGTTCCGGTCAGTTGAATAACATGGCTGCCGGGGGGGCAGTTTTCTTATATTTATATAGTAAAAAAAAGCTTGTGAACACTCTAGAAGTCACATTTTTTGCCCAATCATCATGAAACTTGTTGAAATGATTGGTTTTATATGTATCTCAGAGGTGTTCGCAAATGGTCCTGATCGGTCAAAAAACATGGCTGCCAGGGGGGGCACTTTTCTTTCACTTTTAACACTTTTACCTGCACTGTTTGCGCACCTGTTAATAATACCCCAAAGGGGAGTAAGAACAATATAGATAGATAGATAAATAAACTGTTAAACTTCGAGAGCTTAGATAATTCTATTGATTTCTTCACAGTGTTTAAAACTACCTGCTTGTAGTGTGTGACATATGGTTTACTCAAACCATGAATTTAAGGTCACATGGTATTTTACATAGTTACATAGAGACGGTAAAGCTTGGTGATATTGGGATTGAACTTGATTTGTGTTGGAATTTATTGTGTTCTTTAATATTAATTTCTTGGGCTGATTAACTTAACAAACTAGCTTCTATGTTTGTGTATAACAAACTATTTTAATATAATTATACTTCAACTACTTTACATGTAAAACTTTATACACAGAGTATCAAAATTGGCGACAGGTTCATTGTCTTATGTTGTGAAACGTTGGCCTATGGTTGAACAGTTTTATCGCACACATTGTGTTAAAATTTATCTGTATTTCAGTGTTAATGTTAACTTCTTAGGTTTATAAACCTTTGGAGCTTGCTTTATTCCTTTCATTTGTTGCATATTTTACAAGAAATATACTTGAAATATTTGAACAAAAAGGGTTTAACTTTATAAACAGAGTAACAAAATGGCAGCTTCATTGTCTTCGGTTCCAAAACGTTTGCGTATGGTTGAAGACTTTTGTTGCACATCTTGTTTAGAGCAGAATCTTGTGGAATCTGCAGATATTTATTGTGAGAAATGTTTGAGGTTTTATTGTAAAAAATGTGTTATCCATCACAATCAATTGTTTACAAAACATACGACATGTGGAAGGGAGGATATTAAGAAATGGCCAGTTTGTAAGGCTGTGGAAGATTTTCTCAGGAAGTGTGAGATGCATGAGGAGAAAACATTGACACAGTTTTGCCATGACCACAGTCAGCTGTGCTGCTCTGATTGTTATGGAACAATTCACAGGTATCTCACACATTTATATTCCTTTAGTTATAATATGTATTCTTTATTTCCTCCGATATCAAAGATTCGAACAACATAACTATACTATAATCACAAAGCATGTCAAACATAGGAAGAGTGGCATAATTTACAAAATATATAATCATGAATAAATACAAACACACACACACGCACACACGCACACACACACACACACACACACACACACACAAAACAAATTCTTAATGATATCATTTCAGCTGTTATTATACATGTATTTACAATATCACATACCAAAGTCGAAAGCGAAAGTTGGTGTAATATTTGTAAACTTATAAACTAATCAACTTATAAAGTATTCAATTACTACACTATTTCGCTATTATCAATAACTTAATTTACTTTACCTTAAACGAAAACGAAAATTCTAGCTAAAGTTAGGTTATCCATAATATACTGACAATATCATCCTGTAAGTTATTACAAAGAAACATTATAGTCGATTTAAGCGAAAATAATATAAACAAGTTAAAACAGATCACATATGGGTTTGAGTGAAACGAAATTGCTAAAAAGGCCATCTTCAGTTACTGTTAATGCAAGACACACTAGATGTCAACTCATTGTCAATACGGGAAGAGTCATAAATAGCATAAATTTGCAGTGCCCGATCACTCTGTACAGTTCAACAATAAGCTTATTCCTTTTGGATTCTGTTTTTTCACAAAACCAGAGAATATGGTTCACAATATTGTCGGTGAAATTGTAAAAGATTGCACATTTACTTGCAAATTGCCTCGACATCGCCATACTTAGGATTATAATTAATAATAATTAAGATGCCAATACATTTGATTCAGGGGTTCCTCTGTCGATCGCCATTGGCGCCAAATGGCGCTAATTTTTTTTAAGTGGCTCCAATTTTTTTAAAGTGGCGAATTTCAAAAAATCGGTAAAATCCTATCCGAAAATGTACTGCGAGTCGAAAAGCACAGCGACCGAGCATAAGCGGCCAGCGTTTGTCAGTTATGAATATTGATTTACGACGATGTAAGCGACCTACAGTGTAGAGTGCACTGAAATCACGGAAGCGTGAAAGTGTTACAGTCGGTGTTTTTACTGCTATTGTCAAGTTTTATGGGGGTTATTATCGGATTAACGGTTCTTTTATGATAAAGAACACTCAATTATGTAACACTTAGGACAAACTGGCACAAAGATCAATGATTATAACGATATATAAGGCGGCTACTCTTTAATCAATACCATGGTAAGTGTAATGTTATTTACACATTAGTTAAAGATTGTTCATATTTTTTTACAGTTTATGTTGATGGCTTTCGTATATAAAGACACATATATGATTACATATTCACAAGCAATCATGGCTTTTCGTGACTTCTTTAATCCTCGAAAGCGTGCTTTAGAAATTGAAACAAATGAAAGCAATGAAAATCCTTCAAAATTGCAAAAACATGATAATTCTGTAGCAAAGCGAAAATTCAATGATTGCTGGAAGTCAGAATTCCCTTTCATTTCATAAGATGCGAAAACAAAGTCAATGTTTTGTGACTACTGTGTTAAAAGCCAGTTGAAAAATGCATTTACATCTGGTTGTAACGTTATGAAAAAGGAGTCCTTAACTAAGCATGTAAAAACAAAGGGTATGTTTGTGTGTGGTAGCAAATTGTTTAGTTTAAAGTGCATATTCACATTGCTTCCCAGCTGTATTGTTTGTATTGAAATTTGATTATACAGTATGGAAATAATAAAAACAAGGTCTCATGGTATTATTTATTTATTCTTTTCAGAACACCAGACTGTTTTTATGTATAAATAAAGCTTATTAAGACTTATGAAGTTACTTATTATTATTTATGTATTTACATACTTTTAAAAGTAATAATATAGTCAATGACATTGATGTTGTAATAATTAATTAATAAGGTAGAAATAACTGACAGTTTCGCGCCGCGAAAAAGTGGCGACAACTTTTTTGGGGCCAGTGGAACCCCTGTGAGTTTCACAATTTTGAAATAAATGATTCCTGCGTTCACCTGAGCCTTAACGCATATACTTCCAGTAAACGGTGATTTTGTTTATATATTCTCAAACAAATTCAATCTCAATATTTGCAAAATTTTGCTTTTGAAATGAAAAATCTTGATTATTGAGGAATAGACAGAAAATGTATTGTAAAACTTTTCAGGACGGCGAGTTGTGTTTGTTCCGTGTAGGGATTATAATAATAAACGTAAGACGGTTCACGATAATGTTGCTATATTTCTTCTTGTTCGATCACCAGACAAAACATCTATAACGTACAAATATATATAAGGTTCACTCTTTCTTTTAGTTGTGTTATGGTTACTTTTTGTTTCTTATGTTAAGTTTGAGGTTCTTATTTTTACTAGATGTTGTCGATTCAGAGTTGGAAATTTGAATGAATCTGCCTTCTGAAACTCCTTCTTTTATAGACAGTATCAGCCAATCAGGCAGCACGTTATGAAATCCAGACCAATGAAAACAATCGTTACAAAATGACATTGGCGTTCTAAAATGAATGATTCCGAGAAAATTTGGCTTCTGATGCAAAACTACAATTATTTACAATTTATGATGTGGCGTTTACTTGATATTTAGAAAGAACAATATTTTATGAATAAAATGGCACCACATATGGTTTCAATAGACAAAAATGTGATATCAAACGCCGGTTTCCAAAATAGACATTGACAGCTTCCAAACAAGATGGCGGATGAGAAATACAATTGACAAGTAAGTTGATTTTGATAACATGAGAAAACTGCATTAAATGCATTTAACAAATACAACTCCATTTAGCCATCAGGTTAAAACAATGACATATTAAATAAATAAAAGGGTGGCCTTTTTCGACGTTTGCTTATATAGCTCATATATGCCAAATTTCATTAACAACATATTCATAAATACATTTGCCACAGTAATGAATCACAGTGTTACAATATTGGTTAGTGACATAACAGTTATATAAATATATTGAATATATTCATTGATGATTTTTACCTAAGCAAATGCTAAGTAACATACAATAAGAATAAATATCATAGCATCATTAATTTGACAACTACTAAGTGAAAATACAATATGAGATAAATATTAGAAATTATTAGATGTTCAGAGTTATGGCTATATAAAGTTTTGTAACAACTAACTTGTTACATTCACCCCCCTGTACCTTAAAGAAAAACTTTAATTTTGAATTTTCAGGAGATCCTTCATATTGTGGAATAATACACTTCCTCAAGTAATATTTGCTCACTGTACCACAATGGCCGTCTTCTCTACAAGTAAGGAACTAAAAAGTCTTATAGTCATTATGGGTAGCTAATCCAATAGACTAAAGAAAACAGTCGGTTGCGCAACCTAATAAAATAAAATAATTCCATTCTAATTTGCCATTGGTACCTATTTCATTCCATTTTCCCATTACTTCTGTGTATATTCCTTCCTCTAAATTCCACAAAGGATTCTCCATTTTCTTTTAACGTTAATTTTCCTATACAACATGTAAGATTAGAATAATTGTTAAATATACGTTCTTTAAGACAATGTGTACACACAATAATGTTCACATTTCAACTGTAATTTCCCTTAATGATTTGAACAAATTATGATAATGCTAAAACTAAACAGTTGAACTAATGTCATCAATAGCAATGTTACATTTAACAATAATGACTTCAGTTAATTGTCCACCACATAAACCGATGCTTTACGTTTAGCACCGCCGTCCACGACGCCCTCGTACATCTCCACTAAAGCAACCGCCTGCGTAACAGACTGGCAACCCTCGCTGATACACTTAAACTTAAGTTCTGGGCTGATCGATTTGTAAAACTGGTTTAGTGCAAGCATTTCCTGCGCCTGATTACCGAAGTCTGGGTATGCACGCTGAGTCATGCATTTTAGGTCATCAGCCAGGTTAGCAAATGATTCCTCTGGAAAACGCTTACGGCCCTCCAAACGAGACATCCACAACGGGTGTTGTCGAGCTCGACCAAACCTTTGGCCCATCATCTGAATGAGCACCAAGTAGGAATCACGTTCGGCCCTACTTAGCGTGACGTAATATAATTGTGATTGACCACGTAGACTTGCCGCTAGGGTCAAAACTTTCTCTCGGGGACCCCAGTTACCCAGCTCGGCGCACAACTCGAAATGATTGAGATAGACTTCCTAATCTCCATCACCGTTGTACACCTCCGGCTTCATGTACACTGTTGAACATGGACGAGCAGGTCGGCGACGAAACAGATGAGGGACGTCCCCACCGGACAGGATTGACCTCTCATCGTCGGATGACGATTTCGGTTGCTCTCGAATGTCGTCCCCTTGTCCACGATTCATTATGAAGACCTCTTCATCATCCGAATTAGCCATAATATTGTTATATTACACTTTGCTTATTAAAATTCTACACATAAATTGATAATCATTAATACAGAATTATATTGTGTTGAGTTCACCTTTTTTTCATAAATAATTTCTGAAATTCCATCAATTTATTTCACCGTTTAACTTGATTAATTTTTTTTTAATCAGCAGAATCACACACGAACGCCGTAAGTATGGTTTATAGTATCAATGGCAAACTTTTAATTCTGAATAACACTGTTAGGTAAGCCATATCTCTAAAAAATATTATATTCTTATTTTATTACGTATTCTTAATTTCTGTCACACGCAAATACGGTAACGTTTGATAATAATATTTGCACTTTTTATTAAATTGCGTCGATTATCCCTTTAATACCGCTTCTCGATTAGGCTTTGGCCGAAATTACTGTATTTCTAAGTTTATTTTCATACTGAATGGTTTCCCACATAAAGCTATTTTTAGACACTCTTGACAGAAATAGCTCTCGATGACGTCTGCAGGCGAAGGTAAGTTGTCCCGTTGATTTACAACGTAATTTTTCGGACGGATATCCCACTTCTGACACCACTTGTAAAACTTTTCAGGACGGCGAGTTGTGTTTGTTCCGTGTAGGGATTATAATAATAAACGTAAGACGGTTCACGATAATGTTGCTATATTTCTTCTTGTTCGATCACCAGACAAAACATCTATAACGTACAAATATATATAAGGTTCACTCTTTCTTTTAGTTGTGTTATGGTTACTTTTTATACGCCCGTCTATGACGGGACGTATTATGGTATACCCCGCGTCCGTCTGTCCGTCCGTCTGTCCGTCCGTCTGTCCGTCCGTCTGTCCGTCCGTCTGTCCGTCCGTCCGTCCGTCCGTCCGTCTGTTAATGTCGTACGCTACGTCAAATATCCTTTGACAGATTTTCTTCAAATTTTAACACAATCTTAATATTGATAAACCCTGATCCCCTTTCGTTTTTGACGGAATTCTGAATTGTCGTTCCAGAGTTATGGGACTTTGTTCGTCAAAATTTCGTGATTTCATTGAATGTCCTACTGTAGCTCAAATATCCTTCGATGGATTTTTTTCAAATTTCAACACAATCTTAATATTGATAAACCCTGATCCCCTTTCGTTTTTGACGGAATTCTGAATTGTCGTTCCAGAGTTATGGGACTTTGTTCGTCAAAATTTCGTGATTTCATTGAATGTCCTACCGTAGCTCAAATATCCTTCGATGGATTTTTTTCAAATTTTAACACAATCTTAATATTCATAAACCCTGATCCCCTTTCATTTTTGACGGAATTCTGAATTGTCGTTCCAGAGTTATGCGACTTTGTTCGTCAAAATTTCGTGATTTCATTAAATAAACTGAAGTAAAAAAATGATTCAAAGGGTTATTTATTACCTTACTACTTCATTGGCGAACGACGGGCGTATCATGCGCTCATGGCGCAGCAGTTTATTGTTTCTTATGTTAAGTTTGAGGTTCTTATTTTTACTAGATGTTGTCGATTCAGAGTTGGAAATTTGAATGAATCTGCCTTCTGAAACTCCTTCTTTTATAGACAGTATCAGCCAATCAGTGAGCACGTTATGAAATCCAGACCAATGAAAACAATCGTTACAAAATGACATTGGCGTTCTAAAATGAATGATTCCGAGAAAATTTGGCTTCTGATGCAAAACTACAATTATTTACAATTTATGATGTGGCGTTTACTTGATATTTAGAAAGAACAATATTTTATGAATAAAATGGCACCACATATGGTTTCAATAGACAAAAATGTGATATCAAACGCCGGTTTCCAAAATAGACATTGACAGCTTCCAAACAAGATGGCGGATGAGAAATACAATTGACAAGTAAGTTGATTTTGATAACATGAGAAAACTGCATTAAATGCATTTAACAAATACAACTCCATTTAGCCATCAGGTTAAAACAATGACATATTAAATAAATAAAAGGGTGGCCTTTTTCGACGTGTGCTTATATAGCTCATATATGCCAAATTTCATTAACAACATATTCATAAATACATTTGCCACAGTAATGAATCACAGTGTTACAATATTGGTTAGTGACATAACAGTTATATAAATATATTGAATATATTCATTGATGATTTTTACCTAAGCAAATGCTAAGTAACATACAATAAGAATAAATATCATAGCATCATTAATTTGACAACTACTAAGTGAAAATACAATATGAGATAAATATTAGAAATTATTAGATGTTCAGAGTTATGGCTATATAAAGTTTTGTAACAACTAACTTGTTACATTATGTATTAAGACGTGGAAGTTTTTTATATCTTTTGCCTGTATTATTGTCTTGGAGAATCCTTGTTTTGAAACTGTTCTTTTGGCCAGGAAAACTGTGTAAGAAAGATTATTATTGTGGTTGTCGGAATTAAAGTTGCCCATAATAATTTGCAAGTAAGAACTACTTAAGATAATAAATTTGAGCCCTGTCTCAGGAATTACGGTTTGGTGTCATTCTTTCAAAGTTTTAAATTACTAAAAATTACTAATTACTAGCTCACATTTTTGGCTGGGGGTATATATTTATACGACAAGATATTCAATTTGGTTGTAGTACTGTGCTTTTCTGGAAACCATAGTACCAGGAGGAAACTCACTATGTCTGCTATGATGATCACAAAACCAATGTGCATGCCGCTAATAGGATTACACTTGCGTCCCCAACTTGAACAGCAAGTGTACAAACTATTGCACTAACGAGACAGCCCGTCTCTTTATAAACACACCTTCATTTGTTAAGCTCTTGCCAGTACTTTCTTTAGGGATCTATACATCATAATTCTTTCTATATTGGCATAAACATATAACTACACACAGAGTTAACATTTTATTTACTTTAATTACAATGAGCCTCCCTTCAAATTAACATACTTATTATTAGTCACAATGTGTACTATCATGTTATACAATGCAATGTAAATTATTTTCATTAAAAGAAAGTTGTGTGGTGACCTTAGAAAGCTGTGCTGATTGAATTGTACCTGCCTTAATTGTCCCCTACCGGTTTCACCGGAGGGGACTTATGGTTTTCGCTTTGTGAGTCCGTCTGTGAGTCTGTCAGTCTGTCTGTCACACTTTTCTGGATCCTGCGATAACTTTAAAAGTTCTTAATATTTTTTCATGAAACTTGCAACATGGATAGATGGCAATATGGACATTATGCACGTCATTTCATTTTGTTCCTACGGCAAAAATTGTGGTTATAGCAACCAAAAAAAATAATCTGAAAATGGTGGAATTTCTGACAATGGTGGAGCCCGGTAGGGGACCATATTGATTGACAATAGCCTTGTTAAAGCTATTTCACTAATAAAGTTTGCTCTTACAGATATTTAAGTGTCACTTAAATGTGTCTCAAAATGAGACTTATGAATTGTCATGTTCATATTAAATTAACAGCCAAAATAACTTTAACCACAAACTTAGGTAAAAAGTAGTAAAGAAATTGTTTGTAATTGAAGAAATGCATACACAACTTGTACAGATCAATAATGAAAAAATGCAACATGTGGTATAATAATGTATATATTGGGAAAAGTGTGTTATCAATAAATTATGTCCATATATTACTCTTGTACGCTAGTTTAAATTAACTAGATAACTTACTTTTTTATCACAACAAATACCATTTTTTTTTAACTAGCATGTATTGCATACGCAATTTTAGTTTTGTGTTATATATCATAGATTCATATCAGGGATATTGCTACAATGATTGTTCTTCAAGTATGGTTTCCTTAGCCTAACACTGTTTTAACTAAGAAGGGTTTATTGTACATGAACTTGTGTTTGTATGCCCCCGGATCGATAGATCGGGGGTATATTGTTTTGGCCTATCTTTATGTCTGTCATTCTGTCCCAAAACTTTAACCTTACAATAAAGTTTTGCAATAACTTTTGAAATATTGAAGATAGCAACTTGATATTTGGCATGCATGTGTATCTCATGGAGCTGCACATTTTGAGTGGTGAAAGGTCAAGGTCATCCTTCAAGGTCAAAGGTAAAAAAAGCAGCGCATAAGGGGGCATTGTGTTTCTGACAAACACATCTCTTGTTATTTTGATATTGCATTGCCATGATATGTGTATAGGTAGCCTACACGCAGACCTAGCTTTACAACTGGGGCTTGTTGGGTCGAAGTCCCTGTTATGACAGAAAAAACTAAACGTTTCTGCCAAACAACTTGAGTTTTGATGTAGGTATTGTGTTGATTGGTAACTCACATGGAGACCTAGCTCAGATTACAGTCAGTTAAAAGTCAAAATAAAAACAATGTTTGCACATAATAACTTAAGTTCTGTTGGAGGATTTATGTTGAAAATTATTATATGTTTTTAGCTTAGTAACTTGAAGACCTGGCTTGGGATTAAATAGTTACAACATTATAAATAATTTTTTACCAATGGGGGTATATTACCCCCACTTTTCAAAGCATGGGGGATTAATTGGTCAAATTGTGCCATGCTTGAAGGGTTATTTGGTAAAAGTAAAACAAGAATATAGCCGGGGTACAGACACACTACTTAATAATGTTAAACACAATAAACCATTAACTATGTGTATTCCTACATCATACATGTAGTAGGTTTCTTAAAGTGTTTCTTTTTTTAAAGGTCCTTGGTTTATAGGCCAAACATTATCAGCCTTGTATTGTTGGCAGATTTTACATTAAAAGTACACTTCGTCCTTATCATCCACCACCTTGAGCCAAAAAAAAATTGCCATCTTCCAGCAGTTGTTTTAGTGTGTCCTTTTTGATTTTAAAACAGAGGAAATTAAATCATTCAGTATTTGCAGTACAATGTTTTTACTCGATACAACTTTTGCCGTATAAAAATAATTCATTTTACTTTGAGAAGTAATTTGTTTGGGCTTCAAAAAAGCCATGCTGACCTCTTCATGTAATTTAATAAACATATAAGCGCTTGACTCAGTCTGTTAAAAAAGCAATACTAAATTTACCATGCGTCTAGATGATACAGAGTATACATACCGACTGCAGGCTAACTTTTTTTACAATCTGGCGCAAAAATTAGCTTTAATTATTATGATAACCAGTCTCATATTTTGATGAAAGACAACCAGCTGTTTATATTTTTTGTTTACGTTGTACGCAGAGAATTTACATCATTTGCGTAAGTCCAGATGGGCTTGCTTAAATGTACGCACGGAAATCATAAATTGAGTGTATCTTGATATATCTAATATGTATATTACGCTGATACCCATCTTATCTGGAAAGCTGTAGTTATTTAGAATTAATAAGCTTTATATCATGGTGGTTTTGTGGGATGGTCATTCTTCTTGTAAGCATTTAATAAAACAATTTGAAGGCCACAGATTTTTAGCTCATCTATTTTTTGAAAAAAATTTATGAGCTATTAATTGTCATCACCTTGGCGTCGGCGTCCGGTTAAGTTTTGGGGTTAGGTCCACTTTTCTCAGAAAGTATCAATGCTATTGCATTCAAACTTGGTACACTTACTTACTATCATGAGGGGACTAGGCAGGCAAAGTTAGATAACTCTGGCTTGCATTTTGACAGAATTATGTGCCCTTTTTATACTTAGAAAATTGAAAATTTTGGTTAAGTTTTGTGTTTAGGTCCATTTTATTCCTTAAGTATCAAAGCTATTGCTTTCATACTTGCAACACATACTATCATAAGGGGACTGTGCAGGCAAAGTTATGTAACTCTGACTGGCATTTTGACAGAATTATGTGCCCTTTTTATAATTAGAAAATTGAAAATTTGGTAAAGTTTTGTGTTTAGGTCCACTTTATTCCTACAGTATCAAAGCTATTGCTTTCATACTTGCAACACTTATTAACTATCATAAGGGGACTGTGCAGGCAAAGTATTGGACGGAATTATGGGCCCTTTATACTTAGAAAATTGAAAATTTGGTTAAGTTTTGTGTTTTGGTCACTTTACCCCTTAAGCATCATAGATATTGCTTTCATACTTGGAACACTCACAAACTATCATAGGGGTACAGTAAAAGGACAAGTTGCATAACTCTGGTTGTCATTTTTATGGAATTATGGCCCTTTTTTGACTTAGTAACTGTGAATATATGGTTAAATTTTGTGTTACGATCCACTTTACTTCTAAAGTATCAAGGCTATTGCTGTCAAACTTCAAATACTTTCATGCTATCATGAGGCTACTGTACCTGGCAAGTTGAAATTTACCTTGACCTTTGAATGACCTTGACTCTCAAGGTCAAATTATTAAATTTTGCTAAAATTGCCATAACTTCTTTATTTATGATTAGATTTGATTGATACTTTGGCAAAACTACTCTTACCTGACATACCACAATAGACTCCACCCAAACCATCCCTTGTGCCCTCCCCCCCCCCCCTCCGAATCCCCCCCCAACAATTTTTTTTTTTAATCTTCTCACAAATGACCAACACACCCTTACACTATACCCCCCCCACCCCACCCCACCCCCCAATTTCTTTTTGAAACGGTTAAAAAACACAAATATTTATTTTTATTATTTTATTTTTGAAATACCGTCCAACCATCGCACCCAAGAATCCCCTCCCCTCCCATCCACCCCCCCTCACCCCCTAAAAAAATTCTATTTTTTGCATTTTTTTTCGCATTTTTGGAAGATTATGTAATAAATGTCCACACCCCCACACTATACACCCCTCTTCACTCCACCCCTCCCTCCTTTGTAATTGAAATTGAGAGTCCCTTCACCTTTAAAAAGAAAATAGATGAGCGGTCTGCACCCGCAATTCGGTGTTCTTGTTTTTCTTTGAGTCCGTTTAGATTATGCTTTAGCATGGTTATTATTTCCTAATGATCAAACAATAATTCTCAGACAGCACTCATATCCCTTGGTCAATGGCAGAATTCAAGGTCTTAGGACATCACATGCCTTGAACGAAAGACAACCTTTAGGTTAACCAGCAGGGGACAAAAATATTTATAAATTGCACTCGTCCTGCAGGACAAGTGCATTAAAATTTTCACTAGTCCTGCAAACACATGCACTTGTCCTTCAAATATGTGTGAAAGAAAGATTGCAAAGGACTGATATGACTAACAATGTTTCCTATATCACTGCTAAAATGCTGCTTACTTAGTTATTCATGCCAGCTGATCACAGAAGAAATGTTAACTTACTTTATTTATGAGGAACACAAAATAAATAAATGAAGACAAATTTGTTTTTTCCTTTTTCTAATGCTTACGTGCTTTCCATTTCGGATGGTTGAACATTGCTCCTGCCCCCTTTAAAGAACGCTCGTATGTCAGACATTTTTCAGATGAAATTCAGACTGGTTGAAAACGGTACTTCGCAGTAAAATAATTCTTTAAAAAAATCAATACTTACAGTGAATGAAGTCAGATGGTTCCCTGTCAACATGGACGCGCAAAAAGCCAATATTTACTCCGGACACAGTCTCGCATAACAACGCGCACCTGCTGTATGAAATTTACAATTACGATTTCCGGTTCATTCGTGTTCTACTTTCGGAATAGATATGCTTTAAGAAATGATTTTATTTAATGAAAAAGAGTCTTACTGGTCAGAAAATACATATTTTAACATCAGTTTTTTTTCACTCGTCCTGTAGGACGAGAGCTTTAGGGAAATTCACCTGTCCTTTCAAGATTTCACTCGTCAATACGAGCGGACGAGTGGAATTTTTGTCCCCTGACCAGAATTCTTTGACGTATAATGTCTCTGAAGTTAAGTTTTTCCAATATTCAATATATATCTATGTATATATCCCTTTTCGACAAAGTATGTAAAACATGCGGTTAACGTACGTTATGCGTTAATTTAGCGTGGCGGTATTGGCACTGCGTTTCATGTGCACTTTTTCTTACCAAGTGAGTTTTTACCAAAACCAACAAGAAACTGCGTCAAATTTGAGCTTTGTGTTGTTAAAGTGTGCTTTTAACTAGATAAGAAAAAGTATGCTTATGACTATGCCATAATGTACGCTTTTATGTGGGTAACAACTGCGCTTTGTATATGTTGTATTTGTATAAGTGGTTTTTTTTGCTGTAATTTCAATAATGACAAGTTGGTAAAAAATACATAATTAGATTATAAATAAACAAAACATAATAGCATACTTATAATAACAGTTTATACATAGGACAAATATTGACTCATGTTGAACAATCAATATACACAAAAATGAATCAAAGAAATTAATATAATATGTTTATCTGGTCTTTGAGGCGACGGAGCGCGGCTCTCATTTTCCTTTACCTCTGCCACATATTGGTCGCAAATCGTTAGAACTCTCTGTAATGAAGTATATGCCGATTTTAAGCTCGACTGTTTTCGGAGAAAATCCAAAGGTATTGTCATAGCCAGCTCGTCGTGTCAATTGTCAACCTACAACTTTGAAACTTTATATGTAGCTGCAACTTGATGAGTTATACATGCCACATCCATGTGTGGGTCACTAGGTTAAAGGTCAAGGTCACTGCGACCTCTAAAAAAAATCTGACAAGCTTTCATTTATTCAAAACTGCACCTGCAGCCGAAGGGGCACCCGTTATGCTTTACTCTTGTTATACTTTTCTATCACAGAAGCTATGTTCTACAATCAAACTACTAATATTAAAGTATGTTAGCAGTTGTTGTAAATAAAATAAGAACCTTCCTTAGATAAAATGAGAAAAACTATTTGTCAAAAATATGCTTGTATATGGGGCATTGATCAAGTTACATACGATTAGAGTAAGACAGTGGACGTCATTCTCCTACTTGCCAACAACCTAGTGCAAGTGATCCAATAATACATGCACCAGTATAACATGTTTGTAAACTGGACTTATGATAAAAGGTAAGTTTGTATCATAATTGATTTATTAAATTAATGTTTAATGTACGTGTATTTTTATAAGAAACTCTCAATAGTTGACAATTTCGCTGCAATTGGTGGCGTAGGGAGGATGGCAGTGCTTAGGGTCCTGTGGATAGCGGTGGTGGCTCATTCTTTTTTCCCCTTTTTTCGAGAATTTCTACCTGCAAGAACATTAGGTGCATGCATTCGGGATACGAAACAATAACATACACAAATTCGCTATTTTGTGCAAGGAAAAGGCTAAATAAGAAACTGCATTGTGCATGCCACCTATGCAGGTTTTACTTATCTTAAACTATATGTAATTTACAGTTGGCCAAGCTTGTGGTACAGAAATATTGGCACACACCTGCAATGTATGTTTACATTTTGGTAAATATATTAAAGTTCATTGAATATAAAACATGTGTACATGTAATAATATCGGTCCATCATGAAAACTCAGTGTGAAGTGCACAGGGCCGACAGAATTGAAATGTTATGTGATGACCACAGTCAGCTGTGCTGCACAAAGTGTGCCTTCAATAATCACAGGTATTTCTGGAATACTTTGGCACATTCGTGTTTGAATATCAGTATTCTATGTCACAATTTAAATGAGAATTAAGTTTTGTCAAGTTGTCAATTTTATATATATCGTATTTTATCAAACACTTTTTTTTGCTGAATTTTTGTGAAAAGTATCAAATACAATTCAATTTTTCGACAATACTTTCTTTCAAATTTTTGGAAATGACTTATGAAATTAATTTGAAATTGTGTCTTTTCTAGACTTGTAATTTGTATTCACAGAAATACTGTATAATTAAGAAATTTCCTGAACTTCTTATTCATCGGAGTTGAATAATTCCTGTGATGGCATTTATAACCTGTTTCCTTAATAACCATGCATCAGAAAAACAAGAAGTTGGAAGGTGGGTTTCAATTCAAACAGTACAGAACTAAATTTTAGTATATATTAAATGCTCAGGTATGGGAGGTCTTTTAGCTTGGAGTTATTATAGAATATCTTAAATTACATTATACACTGGGTTCTTTGTCCAAAGTAGATCTCATGTTTGATTTATGATTGTATTGTTTTAACTTGTAAAACAAAGTGCATTCAACACAAATTATGAGCTCTATAATCACTGTCAGACCAGTCACACTGCATGAGCAATTCTCACAAGCCCTATAGACAAGACTACCTTTATGTGTACTAGAATTCTTGTCTAGTGTTTTATTGCCAATATTGAAGAAATCTCTATCCAGCTGCAATAAGAAATTAAAGCTGTCAAGAAACTACTTATGATTACCTAGATTACTTCGATTACCTAGAAAAAGTGATTGCCTGGTTTAAGAGCCCTGTATATTGTTATGCCCCCCTTCGAAGAAGAGGGGGTATATTGTTTTGCACATGTCGGTCCGTATGTCCGTCCGTATGTCCGTCCACCAGATGGTTTCCGGATGATAACTCAAGAATGCTTAATTAGGCCTAGGATCATGAAACTTCATAGGTACATTGACCATGACTCGCAGATGACCCCTATTGATTTTGAGGTCACTAGGTCAAAAGCTAGGTCACGGTGACTCAAAATAGTAAAATGGTTTCCGGATGATAACTCAAGAACGCTTATGCCTAGGATCATGAAACTTCATAGGTACATTGATCATGACTCGCAGATGACTCCTGTTGATTTTCAGGTCACTAGATCAAATGTCAAGGTCACGGTGACCCGAAATAGTAAAATGGTTTCCAGATGATAACTCAGGAACGCTTATGCCTAGGATCATGAAACTTCATAGGTACATTGATCATGACTCGCAGATGACCCCTATTGATTTTCAGGTCACTAGGTCAAAGGTCAAGGTCATGACCTTGTCATTAGTGCATATGATTAACTGTACACCCAGTGAGCATATATGTTATAGCCTTAACAGTAGTGGGTAATATCAAAACATAAATTCATTCAACATCTTTTAAAAACCCAGCTTTTACCTTAAATGACCTTTACATAATGCCAACATACCCTAATGAATACACTCCATTCATTCCTTTGGTTGATTTGAACAGTATCCCCCAGAACATTGGCAACATAACCACGTCTGTAGTATCGGATGAAACGCTAATCAGAGTAGGGAAATGCTGACTTCTCTTTTCATATTCATTTTGGCCCAGTTACAGTTAGGTATTACAGATAAAGTTCGTCTCCAATACGTTCAGGGTCCATGCTTGGTCAGTAAATTTTCAGGGGAAGATGGACTGTACTATTAATAAATACCTCATGTTGATAATATGATATTGCTGTTTAAGATATCAAATAACGATCCCATGAATTTCATGGAAATAAATTATTGAAAACCTAAAATATATTGGTAAATGTTGTTTGACTTGCATTTGTCTTTCAATTACCAAAACAATATAGTTTGCATGCTAGATCTGAAATCATTGAATTGTGTAGCCACACATACATGACGTACATGTACGCACTCAGTCTGTTTGAAAATCTTTCCTGTAATCCAGAATAGGCAACTGACATTTGCCATTTGGCTATAAATAACTCAGTGTGACTTCAATTTTTCTATTAGAAAGTATTGTGGTTTGATGTTCCATTTACAAGATGCAGAGATTTGTAAATAACAGTGTCATGTACAAATGGGTCTTATGCAATATGCTGCCAGCGTAGCTCCAGTCCAGCAGTCTTTTCACGATATGCATTATGTAGAGAATACTCAGAAGATATCACGAAATCTTGAGCTACGCTGGTCAAATATACTATAAGACCAATTTTTGCATGACGGAAATGTAATAGTGTTATTTGAATGTGTTAAAGGAAAATGTGTCTTAATCAAACATTAAATGTTGTCGCTGCAGTCCATTGCTTATCTCCAATTCAAGACGTTTATAATAAAAGTGGGTGCACTCTTCCCATTCATAGTAAAAACAGCTATTTTTCTCTAAACGATTATTCGTGTCCTCTTTTCCATCGCCGTTGTAATATGTATAATTATAAAATATTATTAGACTATTTATTTGAATTAAGATCTATAACATTCAATGATAAAACAATAACATAAAAACACTTTACTCAATAATAAATTTGTTGAAAAAAGTTTCACCTTTCCAAAAAAGTAATTACACTGGTTGATTTGAAGCTGTGCCGGAATGCAGAGGGGGGGTTTATCTTGAATTCTTTGAGAGGCAGAGACAGACTGAGACCGGTTAAACTGATAAGGCTAGAACTGTTTTGCCAAGAACTTGGGAGAATGATCATGACCCATCAAAAGGTGTGGTTGCAACTTTCTGCAAATAAAATTTAAAAAAACTATATTGTATAATAAAATCTAACAAACCCAACATGAGACAAAATGTCAAAATAGAGATTATTAAAATAACATTTTTATAGCACAACTTGAACAAATTACAATTTAGACAGGCACACAATATCATTATAAAAAAATGATAATATAGGCATATGAAATGGCTGATAAAAAGTAAATAAGAATTCCTTTAAACTGAAAACCTTTTCATAATAGACTAGGGGCTTTTTCTTCATTAGCAATTGGCATTTTTTGCACAAATTTGATGAATTTGCGATGCAAATGTTCAATATTTAATAAGTAAGCGACTATTTTTTTCACATTTATTACAGTTTATAGCACCTAATTTTTTTTTACAATTTTGAACAGTTTAAGACACATATTTTTTTCTCAATTTTAAACAGTAACAACTAATTTGTTCACAATTTTGAACAGTGTGCAACTTATTTTTCCACAACTTTTAAGATTGAGCGGCTAATTTTTCACAATTTTCAACATTGCGAGACTCATTTTTCACAATACTCAACATTGCACGACTCATTTTTTCACAATTTTGAATAGTTTGCGACTGATATTTTCTGACTTTTAAACAATGTGCGACTCATGTTTTCACAATAGACTAGGGGCTTTTTCTTCATTAGCAAATGGCATTTTTTGCACAAATTTGATGAATTTGCAATGCAAATGTTCAATATTTAATAAGTAAGCGACTATTTTTTTCACATTTATTACAGTTTATAGCACCTAATTGAATAGTCGCCACCCATTTTTCACAACTGTGAACAGTGCACGACTCATTTTTTCACAATATGAACAGTGTGCGACAATTTTTTTCACAAAATGAGGGGGCAAAGGTAGCTGCTCAAAGATGAGAAAAGCTCACTGCCAGAAATTTTATCAAAAATAACCCCATTGCTTTTTGGAGCTAAACAACCCATTCTATTTTCAACAAGCACACAGACCAATGACAGTAGGACTACTGGCCCTGACCGTTGGTTAATCAGAATGAAAATGGCTGTCAAAAATTGCAAAAATAATGAAACATGTGTAATGTGTATGTATAACGATGAAACTTACCAACCACTTGACCAGGAAACATATGGTTGCACAGACTATGTGGGATTCAGGATGCTCTCCCACTAATATCATGCATATCATTGGTCACAATAAGGTACACATCATTAATCTCAGCAATATATATCTCCAACTCCAAACACACAGCTTGCAAAATCACTGAATAATGCACAAAAGCAGCTTCCTTAGAAAGTTCAAAATCCACAAGCAGTCGCGTTCCCCACCCACTTTGACTTCGCAGCGAAACCGTTAACATCTCACTACTAAACGTATACTATGGAGATGGACAAGTTGAAAAATAAATCACTCTTATCACTTCCAATTAGCGCACTACGTTAAAATCCCGTTCCATTTAGTTATTGTCTTTATTGTTTGAGATTTTCACTCTACACATTCGCTTTGAAAATAGCGGTTGGTGTGTACTTGGAAGTACATGTACATGTCGAATGTGTTATTATAAAGAATATTGGTAATGCGCTTTTAGTTCAGAAATTGTAATTTTAAGTATCGAATTCTCGCTTCAATTTTTTCATTCAGTTAAATTATGAGTGTTTAAATTTTATTGTTTGTTGCTCACTTGCGAACTATTTTTTATGTGTAAATATGCATAGACACTAGCGGATGGAATCAGGCTGCTACTAATTTGCATATTTTACTACCGTACATCAATGAAATTAAGCAGTTGTTTGTTTTTGTTTGTTTTGTTAATATTTTCATATTTACTTAAATGTGGCATAATAAATAGAGTATATGGTTGGTGACTTTTGATATCATGTGATATCAAAAGTCACCAGTCATATATTCTCTATTTATATCACGGTCAACAGGAAGTTCTTATATCAGTCATGTGTGGAGGATGGTCATATTACTCGGAATCAGCTATAAAGTAATCATTTTTAGTAAAATAGATCAGTTTCAACAAAACAAACAATTTGATACCAAGATGTCATATATTTTAGACATAAAGTGCAACACAAACAGAAAAAAAACACATTTTTTGCAAATATTAAGTGTGCCCGTGCTCATGACGTCATTATTAACACGTCAAATGACAAAAGTCATCTTCATTCCCGCTTAAACTGCAGCTTTTTAGCGATTTTGTCATTATTTCTTTAAAATCGGGGACGTTGAGGTATGATAAACAGAATAACAGGTTATTTTTTATATTTACTAACACTATTATGTGATTTAAAATACATAAACTTTTTACAAACATTTCATGCGGTGGATGTTATGTGACTTTAAGGAAAAAAACAACACAACAATACTGAAACCTTTGTTTTTATTGAATAATTTAGAAAAGTAAATGTGTGTATATTTGTTGAAAATGTGCAGTCCACTGTGTTCAATATTAAGTACACTTTTAATACTGTAAAAAAATGTGTGTAATATAATCATAAACATGTTTCTTCGATTTCATTAACATTAGGAAATTTACATTTTTAATGTGAAAATAGCTCATGAACAGCGATTGGCTCTTGCTTTTCTGCCATTTAACTTTTTTTTTTGCAAATAATGCGAATACAATAAAAGTATATTTTCCACAAATTTTAAAAAAATTGTAATTTTTGTCATGTTGTGTAATATAAAGAAAATTGCAAAATTATTATTCACATATCCCAATTAAAAAAAATTATTGCCACTAGGCTTGCTACTGTATGGTATTTCAATATCACATATAAATAAACAATAGACCAATCTCTCGGATCCTCCTTTAATTTACAATGGCGTCTTTTCTTTTCCACAAATAGATCATGTGACAACAACAAAAGCAAAGTAATGACAATAGCTAAAAATAACAACACAACATATTGGGACATAGTAGACCATGAGGTTGCATGTCATAAGCCACTCATCACAGGCTAGATTGTTCATGCTGAGACTTTATTTAGAAATAGAGAACCCTCTTTTAACCTTTACCACTTAGATACATATTTTGACGCATCTGCAGTCTCTTAGAAAGTTAAATTTAAATACAGACTTATCTTACTACATTCAAGTTTTAAACGCTTCAATTCCAACCCTTGGGTACTGATTAGCAGCAAACAGCATAAAGCCTGAACAGCCTGTGAGTTACTCTCACGCTGTTCTGGTTTATGCTGTTTGCACATAGCCATTTTCACTTTGCTTTGAGTGGGAAAGGGTTAAGAAGCAGGGTTATTTTGTTTTGCATCTGTCCTTTGTGTCCGTTTGTTGGTTGGTCTGTAGACAAATTGTTTCCACATGATATCTAGGGAATACTTTGACTTACAGCCATGCAACATATTTTATGTTTACATGGAGGAAGATTAAGAGGTAAATCCATGTTTCGGTCAATAGGTCAAAAGTCACAGAAGCTTATAACATGAAATTACATGTATAAAGGTGTCGCAGTCAGTTTACGTACCTGTTATACCAATCATAACAATATTTTAAACAGATTTTCATTATCATAAAACACTGTACATGTAGGACAATTGGACATTCTTCATATATATTACAGTACTGCCCTTATTAAATGCTTTCATTCATTGACTTTTAATCCACTTAAGACAGGTGGTTGTGAACAATATATTGACTTTCATCGATGGCTTATTTAAAAATGTGTGGGAATATACATAAACTAAAAGTCATGCCTCTTTTCTTGCATTTGTTATTATTGATAGTGTGGTCAAGGTTTACAATATTAAAATTGAAAACAGTATAAACAACTAGAACATTGTTTTGAGTACATGGAGACCTCTACAATCCAATTTGTCCCACAACTGCACAAATGTCTTAAAATTATGAACAAATATATGGAGTTGCACAAGTTAACCTGATGATTAATATGTTATTGTAGAAGTATCCCTCTATTTGAGTAACGATTCTCACAATTGAAAAAATATTATCATTTGGTTAAAGGGACTGTCACATAACTCTTCTTATGTAAAAAAAAAACTTAAAAAAAATATCAAGGTGCATAATTTCACATGGTGGGTAATACTTTAAGAATAGTTAATCCCTTTTTCAGCTGTTTTCTTTGAGTTACTCACAACACAATTTTAAATGTGATTTCTTTGCTAAACAGGGGCCATAACTCTGGGTATGTTGAAAAAAGACATACCAAACTATGCATGTGGGTTAAATTACACAATGATAAATATTTATGTAAAGTGTTAGTCCTCTAGTAGCAATACTATTATGCCCCCCTTCGAAGAAGAGGGAGTATATTGTTTTGCACATGTCGGTCTGTCCATATGTCCGTCTGTCCGTCCACCAGATGGTTTCCGGATGATAACTCAATATCGCTTAGGCCTAGGATCATGGAACTTTATAGGTACATTGATCCTGACTCGCAGATGACTTGATTTGAGGTCACAAGGTCAAAGGTCGAGGTCACGGTTACCCAAAATAGTAAAATGGTTTCCAGATGATAAATCAAGAACGCTTAATATGCCTAGTATCATGAAACTTCATAGGTACATTGGCCATGACTGGCAGATGACCCCTATTGATTTTCAGGTCACTAGGTCAAAGGTCAAGGTCACGTTGACCCGAAATAGTAAAATGGTTTCTGGATGATAACTCAAGAACACTTATGCCTATTATCATGAAACTTCATAGGTACATTGATCATGACTTGCAGATGACCCCTATTGATTTTCAGGTCACTAGGTCAAAGGTCACGGTGACTCAACTTAGAAAAATGGTTTCCGGATGTTAACTCAAGAACGCTTACGCCTAGGATCATGAAACTTCATAGGTACATTGATCATGACTCGCAGATGACCCTATTGATTTTCAGGTCACTAGGTCAAAGGTCAAGGTCACAGTGACAGAAAACGTATTCACTCAATGGCTGCCACTACAACTGACAGCCCATATGCATGTTTCACAAACAGCCCTTGTTTATTTTACACTCTTCACATATTTTAAAATGTCATTTTTGTCTAAATAGGAGACACTACTACAATTATGATGAAAACAACAGAAACAAAATATAGAGGTGCGCATTAGCTCACATGCCTGGTTACTGTACTTGTAAAGTTGCAGGAATACATGCGAGTTACATACGACAAAAAAGTCACGCAGATGGATGAAAAAGTGCAAATCTATATACCCCCATATCAAGCCCAAGAAGCGTTAATTTATTGTCCATGCATGTTTTTATTTGACACTTTATACTTGTTTGAAGCATTACATAATATCACTGACTATTCCTTAGTATGTACATGTATTAATTGTTTATTTCAGCCAGTGCAGTAAAGTGACCCAGATTTCGGAGCTGACCAATACGCAGCCAACTGGCCTGGAGGGGCTGTCAGTGGAGCTGGAAACTGTTATGGGGGAAATTAAAACCCTGCAGATCAGTCAGGAGGCCAGCATTCAATCATTGCAGAGAACATACAAGGAACATAGTGCAGTTATGATAGAGCAAATGCGTGGCAATTTAAATACTTATATAGATGAATGTGATAATAATTCTGTGGGTACATCAGGCGGAAATGAGCAATATTTAAAAGAAGAGATGTGTAGGAGTGTTCTCTCTATCGTGAATGAATTCGATAATATTACTACGAAGGAACTTAACGAGATGAAAGATGAAGTTATAAGCATAAAAGGGTCAGTTACAAGTTCTATTCATAAATGCATCAGTCTTCACAATGACTTGTTACAATTACTTGAAATCGTTCAGAAAATTGGAGATAATAAGGAGCTCTGTCTTATAGCCAGCATAAAATGTAAGCATATAATACAGCAGGCATTAACTCTGCTAGGAAAGTCAGGCAAGAAGTTTAATGTCCAGTGTATTACTAAGCATAATGTGAGAATACCAAGTGATGAAGATGTATGTTATATTAGAGGCATATGTATTCTTCCCGATGGGCAGGTACTGGTTGTAGACAGGCATAATAAGAGAGTCAAGCTGCTGAACCAGCAGTACCAGGTGGTGAGTCACTGGGATGTGAATGCTTGGCCAAGGGACATTTGTTTGATCACACCCAGTGAGGTTGCAGCGGCTGTGGATACTATCAACAAACATGAGGTCCAGTTTATCACTGTCAACCAGGGAAAGCTTGTTCCTGGCAGGAAGTTACAGTTACAACATGAATGTACAGGTATTGCCCATCAACAAGGAGAACTTTTTGTCACCTCTGGTAAAGAACTGTACAAATACACGCTGGATGGCAAACTGATCTGCAGACTCTACCAAGATAGATCAGGTGATTATACAGGTAAGAATCATGTTGAATCCATCCTGATAACATTCCTATTATGTACAGGTATTTGTCTAACCATTGTGGGAAAAGGAGTCTAGTCAAATTGTGTTATTTTAAATCCATACAATGACAAATTTGTGAATTTTTATCCACTAAATTAACCGAATTGGTATTTATTTTTTTAATCAACAAATGTTGACCCATTAGGCCTTTATCTTGTTATTTTGAAAAAAAAATCATATAAATTATAGTTATATACTTTGTGAGATGATA
Organism: Dreissena polymorpha; assembly: GCF_020536995.1. Taxonomy (NCBI): domain Eukaryota; kingdom Metazoa; phylum Mollusca; class Bivalvia; order Myida; family Dreissenidae; genus Dreissena; species Dreissena polymorpha. The sequence goes on along the minus strand of NC_068355.1, from coordinate 187,293,374 downwards.
ATAAAATAAAATTCAGATGTAATACATTGTAGCAGAAAACCCACTGATGTATTATAAACTATTTGTTCTATAATTCATATATGCCCTTTGATTTCTGCAGTAGCCAATACAAGATTCAGAAATATTGATTTATAAACATGAGTAATGAAGTATTTTGACTGTCACTACATGGCATGTCTATAAATAGAAACTGAGTTCCTGGGAAAGAGACACTTTCTGACCCTGTCTTAATTTTGTGGTTGTTAAATGATTGTAGATGTACAATATGTTTACCTGTTGATAGAACTGTGCAATTGTTTCAGTTTGTGTAATTGTTTCCATCTGTGTAATTGTTTTGCTTCAATTCATATCTAACTCACCAGTCGCATTTCAACATGTCAAACGTTAACACAATAGCTCTGCTACTGAAGTTTATTGTCACGCTTAACTATTGAATTATTGAAATGTATGCATATATTTTAGATGTGTAAAGGCCTCTTTATAGCAACATATGCGTAATACAATATCACTGCAGTATGTTTGATAAGATTATTTAACATTTACAGTAATTCAATATCTTGATGTTACTCTGTTTTGCAGTAGACAAGTGTGCTGTGAGTCCCACAGGAGACAGGCTGTACATCACCAGCCACTGGCAGCACAAGCTTCTCACCCTGGCCAGGGATGGCACACTCCTGGCTACATACACAGACCCAGCACTAGGGCGCCCATATGGTCTACATGTGACCCCTGCAGGCCAGGTGCTGGTCTGTGGATGGATGTCCCACACTGTACTACAAGTGGGCTGGGAGGGAGAGAGTAAGCTGGCTACGCTGGCTACTCAGGAGGATGGAGTGTGGGGCCCATGGTCAGTCTGCTACAGCAGCACAACATCCTCCATCATTGTGGGACAATATCGGGACAATATCCTGGTGTTCAGAGTGGAATAGTGTGTACATGTATGTATTAGTTGTTGTAATTAGTGATAAGTATTTTAATTACAATGTGTTGTTTAGCATACCAACATAGTAGTGTGTGATGTTACATTACAACATTAAGTGTGTAGTGAAAGATACAAATAATTTATGTACATGTACACATATTGTTATCTGCTTATTCAATGTGAGGGGTTTTGTTGGAACATTAGATCTAATGCATATTATGTTATGTTGTCATAACATTTGTGTCATTATGGTCCTAACATTTAGTTCTTGTAAACTGTGCATGAAAAAACAAAGCATTTCAACTGAAAATTTCATATTTGTACATAAATGCACATGTACATAGCAACTGAGGCTATTTTTAGACTTTTATTTCTATAAACACCATGCCATGTAAGAAATGTATATGGATGAATATTTTTTAAATAAAATATTGTTTAAGTAATCTTTGGAGGAGCATATATTGATATTTTACGCAATGTTTACAGAAAGGTAACACTTGATGTGAGATTTATTAATTTGCCATATTTTAAGCTGTTGAACATCTGTTATTGATTTTTATTACATTTATATAAATTTGTGTGAGTCCTAAATATACATACAAGAAAAACATCAAGCTATTTTGCTGCTACAGTCGCTGCTGAGTCAGGACAAGGATGCTGAGGATGTGATGGACAAGGATGACCTGAATACACAGAAGGTAACAAAGACGTTTTAATTATCAGGCCTTTTCATGGCCAATTTGGGAAAAAATGCAATTTTGGGATATTTATTTTTTTCGTGCGAAAAGTCCATTGATATCAGAAAAACAAATTTAATATAACTATTTCTAATACTTAAAATTAAAAGAATAAAATCATATTATGCTAGTAATATACTTTTTTTTAGATCTTATTGAAATGTAATTGAGACATATTAATCATAAGGCACTTATTATGCCCCCCTTTTGAAGAAGAGGGGGTATATTGTTTTGCACATGTCGGCCTGTCAGTCTGTCGGTCCTTCTGTCCGTCCACCAGATAGTGTCCTGATGATAATTAAAGAACGCTAAGGTCTAGGATCATGAAACTTCATAGGTACATTGATCATGACTGGCAGATGACCCCTATTGATTTTCAGGTCACTAGGTCAAAGGTCAAGGTCACAGTGACTCAAAATGGTAAAATGATTTCCGGATGATAACTCAAGAATGCCTACGCCTAAGATCATGAAACTTCATAGGAACAATGATCATGACTGGCAGATGACCCCTATTGATTTTCAGGTCACTAGGTCAAAGGTCAAGGTCACAGTGACTCGAAATAGTAAAATGGTTTCCGGATGATCACTCAAGCATGCTTACGCCTAAGATTATGAAACTTCATAGGAACAATGATCATGACTGGCAGATGACTCCTTTAAATTTTCGGGTCACTAGTTGAAAGGTCAAGGTCACAGTGACTCGAAAACAGTTAAATGGTTTCCTGATGTTAACTCAAGAATAATTAGACCTAGGATCATGAAACTTCATAGGTATGTTGATCATGACTGGCAGATGACCCGTATTGATTTTCAGGTCACTAGGTCAAAGGTCAAGGTCACAGTGACCGAAACAGTCAGGTCACTAGGTTAAAGGTCAAGGTCACGGTGACTTGGACACAGTAAAATGGTTTCCTGATGATAACTCAAGACTGCTTACTCCTAGGATCATGAAACTTCATAGGTACATTGATCATGACTCGCAGATGACCCCTTCTGATTTTCAGGTCACTAGGTCAAAGGTCAAGGTCACGGTAACTCGACACAGTAAAATTGTTTCCGAATGATGTCTCAAGAATACTCCTAGGCCTAGGATCATCAAACTTCATAGATACCTTGATCATGACTGGCAGATGATCCCTATTGATTTTGAGGTCACTAGGTCAAAGGTCAAGGTCACAGTGACAAAAACCGTATTAACACCATGGCTGCCACTACAACTGACAGCCCATATTTGGGGCATGCATGTTTTACAAACAGCCCTTGTTAAAGAAAGAAAAACGCTTTGCGTATGGGTCCGTTTCACATACCCATAAATACGCCAGGAAAAGACCTGCTTATGTATTCCCTATGTATTCAGAATGCAAAAAAGATGAGGTGGGAAAGAAAAGTATGAATTTACTTAAGATAAAATATCCTCTTTACTTGTTTGTATAGTGTAAACTCGTATACATATTCATCCGAAATTTCGTGGTCAAAGAGACTTTTACGGACATATAAGTTAACTTTGTGGATTTCTCAGTGCAGAAAAATAAATGATGAATTTGTGTCAGTTACTTTTCTGTGTGTGATACATTTTTGGATCAGTGAACCCTTAAAATCAACCAAAATAATGTCCCTCAAATAATAATGGTTTACAGTGTAACCTGTGTATTAAGAATGTTAAAGATGAAATTGACAAGAATGATATGATTTAACAAAACATAAAATGGCGTCTTTTATTGTGTATATCATGTTTACAGCAGGACTTGTTTTAAACTCAAACTCTTCTTCAGCTCGATGCTTTCCAACTTATCATACAGGAACCTCAGTTACACAACACCCGAGAATTTCTGTCATCCTCATTAGACCTTGAGTTTTTATAAAGTTGTGAGATATTTAATTAAGCTTATAAATATGATTCCATGGAATGCATTTGTTCTCAATTAGAAGGACCCCGGCCTCATTCCCAGAACAGTGTAATAAAAGCTTTAGAGTTAGTTTTCATGCATGCAATGGCAACAATGTAAGGTTGCATGGGAAAACAAGACTTAATGCATGTGTGTAAAGTGTTGTCCCAGATTAGCCTGTGCAGTTTGCATATTCCATATTGGCAAATCAGGGACAACACATTTCCCTTTTATGGAGTTTTTAATTTAAATGAAGTTTCTTCTAAATAAAAATTCCATCTATGCAGAAATTCCATGATAAGCCTGTGTGGCTGCACATGCTAATCTAGGAAGACAGTCTACAATCTGTTACAGAGTTGTACAAGGTGATATATTGTGAGCATCGTTTTTGGAAAATGGGGCTTAATGCATTGCAAGTGCAATCCACAGGTAAGCCTATGCAGTGTGCACACAGACTAATCCAAGTATGATAGTTTACGCTTTTAGGAAATTTTCGTTTAAAGGGATTTCTTCTGAACAAAAATCAAGTCTTGATGGAAAGCGTTGTCCCAGGCAAGCCTGTGAGGACAGCGCAGGCTAATTTGGGACAACACTGTACACATGCATTAAGCCCAGTTTTGCCAGAACAGGGCTTAAGTTAAGTCTGTGTCAAATCTGTTGTAGAGGGGTATTTATAAATTCTGATGAGAACAAATATGAGACAATGATGTACATGTACATGCAAATTAAAAACAATTGTTTAACGATACTTATATTAGGAATGTATGATATTTATTACTTACTGTAAATGGGTAGTCAAGCTAGTAAACATAGTCTTATTTGATTGTGGAATCTTAATTTATTTAAATAAATAAACAAGAAAAAATGCAAGAACTTTACAATAAAAACAAATGTGGAGAAGCTATTGATGAATAGAGTCTTGCTCATAGATAAGCAAAATTGCAATTTTCTAATAATTATAATATATTTAGCAGTTTATTAGAGTATTATAACTAAGCATTATACCTGACTAAATAATTAAATTATTTATCTTAATGAACAATCATGTATCAAAATAAATAAAAGTTTAATAAAATAAAGCATTGCAAACACTATATGAACTGTAAAATCGTTATAATTTGTGGGACATTAATTAATCGTTGAATTTGTGGGTTTACTGATGCATAAATTCAATTCAAACCCATTCAAACACCAAAACCAGAAATCCATGAATTTATTGTCCGCAAAATAAAGTTCTTGAAAACTCCAAAATGTTATGCCAACATATTATCTGACTGATGGCAACCCAATTTTCTGTATAAGTTATTGCTGTTTTTTTTAATGTGAAGATAAATATGACAACTTGCTACATACTGTACTTTACCATGTATTCCTTGCTGTTTAAAACCTCAAAATTTCACTTTAACAAGTTGGAGCACGTTATTCATTATTACAATGCTAACTTGTGAAAAATAAATCATTATGCAATCCTAAATATTAAATACAGATTCAATGTTTGGTAAGTAAGGTGTTTCAACATACATCGTCAAGGCATATTCATTTTTGACTAAAACACTATATTTTTAGTTTACTTTCAATTTCCTTTTCAGAAAACATTATAAGCAAACAAGACAAACGTCGCAAATGTTGAGGCAATCCTGACTCCCTTCTTGCACAAATACTACAACTCGCTCAGGAAATTCAGCACACCACCTATGAACATCGCACAAGGCGTCTACATCAATACTTCCAACAGCTGAGTCTTGGTGAGTTGCTGGAGCTGAAACAATCTGATCCACAGATAGAGCTGGCGCTAAGTGACTCGTCTGTTCACGTGACTGACCTCCATATGTTGCTCTCGAATAATGTGAACCTGACACCTGAGGTCAAACATTCCTGGTTGCACAAATAGTACAACTGCTCAGGAAATTCAGCACGCCACATATGAACATTTTCTAGCAAGGCGGCTGAATCAACACTTCCAACAACTTAGCCGTGGTGAAATCCACTTACGTCGCGACGAGTAACTCAAGAGGAAACAATCTGATCTCACAGTTAGAGCAGGCTCGGAGTGACTCGTATGTTAATGTGACTGACCTCCATATGTTGCTCTCAAATAATGTGAACCTGACACCTGAGGAGCATTGTTGTCAAACATTCCCGGTTGCACAAATAGTACAACTGCTCAGGAAATTCAGCACGCCACCTATAAACATCTTCTAGCAAGGCGGCTGAATCAACTCTTCCAACAGCTGAGCCTTGGTTAGCTCGATTTCCGTCCTGACAAGTCGCTCAAGGTGAAACAATCTGATCCACAAATAGAGCAGTAAACGTGACTGACCTCCATATGTTGCTCTACAATAATGTGAACCTGATGCCTGGAGCAGTGTTCTCCTACATTTCCGGTTCTGGTTGGTGACTTTGGCGTCGAGACTCACACAAACTCTGTTTATTGCCCTGTCGCAGCAGCAGTAGCAGCAACAAAAACAGGAAGTATTTCAGCTGTGCTCTGGGAAAAAAGGGCTTAATGCATGTGCCTAAAGTATTGTCCCTGATAAGCCTATTAAGTCTGTGACCACACTTTCTAAATATATACCTTTAATAAATAAAAAAGTCCACACAAGCGGAAAGTGTCGTGGCTGATTAGTTTGTGCAGACTTCACAGGCTAATCTGGAATGACTCTTAACACTTATGCATTTAGCTCAGTTTTTAAGGAGTTTAGAGTTTCATATTTAGTTCACGTAACATCAGTTCTTTTTCTGACCTGTTTGGAGAAAAGTTCTTATTACCAATCAGGAATTTTGGGGTTGTTGCTGTTCAAACTGAGTTAATAAAATGCATATAAGAGTTTATTTGATATCAGTTTTAATCATAGGGGGTCAGCGCATTTTTTCATACTTTTTTGTTTGTTTTCACTTGTATATTAACCCCTTGCATAAATTATACAAAATACTGATGTTTTATTTAAATTAAACAATTATTGAAATGCAGACAACATTTTTAAAAATTAATCTGCATTTCATTTATTATTAGGTTACAAAATTGAATATATTTTTACATAAATTGAAATTAATCACCTGTCCAGGTTTTCAGTTTACAAAAATGCCTCTGGAGTGAGAATATGAAGTGAAGATATTTATTAATTATTGCCCCCGGCTAATTGGGGTATATAGGAATCACCTTGGACAGACGTCTGTCTGTCTTTTCATATGTCTGTGGGCGTTCACTTAAAATTCAACGTTAAGCATTCAAACTTTCAGGTATTGTTATATCTCATACGAGGTTGTGCATGTACATTTTGTATCATAATACTCTAAAAATTACAAAACTTAGACATTCTATAACCTCTGCTACATAGACTTGTGGCATTGGGGGATATTCTATGTAACAATGGTTACAAATTATTGTTTATTCATTATTACAATGCTAACTTGTGAAAAATAAATCATTATGCAATCCTAAATATTAAATACAGATTCAATGTTTGGTAAGTAAGGTGTTTCAACATACATCGTCAAGGCATATTCATTTTTGACTAAAACACTATATTTTTAGTTTACTTTCAATTTCCTTTTCAGAAAACATTATAAGCAAACAAGACAAACGTCGCAAATGTTGAGGCAATCCTGACTCCCTTCTTGCACAAATACTACAACTCGCTCAGGAAATTCAGCACACCACCTATGAACATCGCACAAGGCGTCTACATCAATACTTCCAACAGCTGAGTCTTGGTGAGTTGCTGGAGCTGAAACAATCTGATCCACAGATAGAGCTGGCGCTAAGTGACTCGTCTGTTCACGTGACTGACCTCCATATGTTGCTCTCGAATAATGTGAACCTGACACCTGAGGTCAAACATTCCTGGTTGCACAAATAGTACAACTGCTCAGGAAATTCAGCACGCCACATATGAACATTTTCTAGCAAGGCGGCTGAATCAACACTTCCAACAACTTAGCCGTGGTGAATTCCACTTACGTCGCGACGAGTAACTCAAGAGGAAACAATCTGATCTCACAGTTAGAGCAGGCTCGGAGTGACTCGTATGTTAATGTGACTGACCTCCATATGTTGCTCTCAAATAATGTGAACCTGACACCTGAGGAGCATTGTTGTCAAACATTCCCGGTTGCACAAATAGTACAACTGCTCAGGAAATTTAGCACGCCACCTATAAACATCTTCTAGCAAGGCGGCTGAATCAACTCTTCCAACAGCTGAGCCTTGGTTAGCTCGATTTCCGTCCTGACAAGTCGCTCAAGGTGAAACAATCTGATCCACAAATAGAGCAGTAAACGTGACTGACCTCCATATGTTGCTCTACAATAATGTGAACCTGATGCCTGGAGCAGTGTTCTCCTACATTTCCGGTTCTGGTTGGTGACTTTGGCGTCGAGACTCACACAAACTCTGTTTATTGCCCTGTCGCAGCAGCAGTAGCAGCAACAAAAACAGGAAGTATTTCAGCTGTGCTCTGGGAAAAAAGGGCTTAATGCATGTGCCTAAAGTATTGTCCCTGATAAGCCTATTAAGTCTGTGACCACACTTTCTAAATATATACCTTTAAAAAATAAAAAAGTCCACACAAGCGGAAAGTGTCGTGGCTGATTAGTTTGTGCAGACTTCACAGGCTAATCTGGAATGACTCTTAACACTTATGCATTTAGCTCAGTTTTTAAGGAGTTTAGAGTTTCATATTTAGTTCACGTAACATCAGTTCTTTTTCTGACCTTTTTGGAGAAAAGTTCTTATTACCAATCAGGAATTTTGGGGTTGTTGCTGTTCAAACTGAGTTAATAAAATGCATATAAGAGTTTATTTGATATCAGTTTTAATCATAGGGGGTCAGCGCATTTTTTCATACTTTTTTGTTTGTTTTCACTTGTATATTAACCCCTTGCATAAATTATACAAAATACTGATGTTTTATTTAAATTAAACAATTATTGAAATGCAGACAACATTTTTAAAAATTAATCTGCATTTCATTTATTATTAGGTTACAAAATTGAATATATTTTTACATAAATTGAAATTAATCACCTGTCCAGGTTTTCAGTTTACAAATATGCCTCTGGAGTGAGAATATGAAGTGAAGATATTTATTAATTATTGCCCCCGGCTAATTGGGGTATATAGGAATCACCTTGGACAGACGCCTGTCTGTCTTTTCATATGTCTGTGGGCGTTCACTTAAAATTCAACGTTAAGCATTCAAACTTTCAGGTATTGTTATATCTCATACGAGGTTGTGCATGTACATTTTGTATCATAATACTCTAAAAATTACAAAACTTAGACATTCTATAACCTCTGCTACATAGACTTGTGGCATTGGGGGATATTCTATGTAACAATGGTTACAAATTATTGTTTGACTAGACAGCAATTACACTTTTTTAGCTGATTAAGCATTTTCCAGTAATATTTATAAGGATTAGAAGATGTTGTTTTCTTCTAAGTATTTTGAAAAAAAAGCCATATTTTGCTTTCAGTTTGAGTCAGCCACATAACTTGTTAATTTAATAATTTAATGGTCATGAAATAATTTCTATTGCCATTCTCTCTCTGATTCTAGAATGGCAATTGTTTGTTACTGGCATAAGTATATGTACTCAGTAAGGCCAGGAAAAGGTTAATTTAATGACCACACTACTACGACTAAAATGCATTTTTATGTGTGTAGAGGTTAATTAAATAATGATAAAACTCCTGTACTTTTTAGCTGTTTCCTACAGGACCCCGTACAATCACAGATTGGTGCCCAGCTGAACAACAGGTTCTCTCTCTTAAGCCAGGCCTGAACGCATGGGGTCAGTTCCTGTGTATGGGTGGTATGTATGGATATGTGTCCATGACACACAGGCTAATCAGGGATGACACTTTCTGCATAGACTGGATTTTTGCTAAGAAAAGCCTTCCTTTAAACTAAAAATACAAAAAAAGCAGAATATGTCGTCCTTGATTAGCCTGTGTTGACTGCACAGGCTAATCTGGGATGACACTTTATGCAGATGCATTAAGCCCATTTTTCCCAGAATGAGGCTAATATTTTGCCAACAAACATTATCTTTCGTGATGACCTTATATAAATGTTTTTGTGGACACCACAGGCTAATCTGGGATGACACTTTAAGCACATGCATTAAGCCCAGTTTTCCCATAACGCGGCTCATATCATGACAAGTTTTATAGTCACCAGCCAGATTGTCTGTAGCAGCTCAAAAATATGGTCCTGGAATGAAGGTAAAATTGGCAAATCAACCGTGTCTGCCTTTGCACTTAAATGTAACACAGCCTTTAAACAGTTGAAGTTTGTCGGCATTCTTGTCCTTCGTTTCATTGGTGTATAAACTGTCTGAAAAGTTGGGTCTTTTCTATGCTTAAAAGCAATCAGAATTTCTGCAAGTAGGCGTAATTTTCTCGACTGTGCATATGCATTTGAGTGTACTGCTCACATGGATAAACTTTGTAGTGCTTTGTTGTGTTTTGTTCCTTTGTCTAATTGTATTTCATTGGTGACTATTTCATTGGACAACATGTCAATGAACAAGGCACCCTTCCTTGAAAACCTCACCAAACTAATAAACAGTTTGACTGCGTTAAACATGACCGTTTGGGATTTCAGGTCAAATGTCAAACTAGTACCAATCTGTGCCCAAAAAGCAGCCGTAGCCGTGGGGGGCAGGTTCATGATGCAACCGTGGTCTCATTGCTCTCTGAACATCTCTTTCCCAACAGCAACAGTACAGCAACATGACCTGTAAGGCATATTCACTTGTCACTAATATAACTCTAGTTTTAGTTTACTTTCCATTGCCGTTTTAGTAAACATTATTAGCCAACAAGACAAACATCGTCTAAGTGAATGTTAATGACAATCCCAACTTTCTCAAACAAATACTCGCTTATTGGGTATTATTGATTCATGGTCTTGGAAAATGGTGTTTAATGCATGTTCGTTAAGTTTCTTCCCAGATATGCTTAAATTTCTTTTTTGTTGAGAAGAAACATCACTTATGCAAAAAAATCCATAAAAGAGGGAAGTGTTTTCAGTGATTAACCTCTGCGGGCTGCATAAACGTCAGTTTTTCAATAATTCTTCTGACCTTTTGGGGAAAGGCATCCATTGGGAATTGTTTGTTTGAAATTGGTCTAACTGGGTAAATACCATAGGTAACAGTTGACATAAATCATTATTAAGTTGTGTCTGGTTTTTTGGCTGAAAATAAGCCTTTAAGCCAAACGTTTGTTTTGTTTTTCTCTTATATATGACAAAAATATCCCTTGAATAGAAGGAACAAACATCCACATTTTTTTATTCAATGTCATTTTTATAAAACTTATTTGACAGCTGGACATAGGTTCAGGTTGTGACACTCAATAGTGCTCCACCACTACATCTACCATCTACAGTGTGACTACGTTAACTGGCCATTAACGTTCATACTTTGTTGTTTTTTTCTTTTCATAGTCATATCATACTGTAAATAGTTTATTTTAATGTTGTAAATAAATTGATTTATTGTTCACGTTTATTTGTATCTGGTTCTGGAGGGGTTATTGCGCTGGGTTATCACAGCTTCTGTAACCCTGACCGTTACAATTGCTCATGACTGGCAGATGACCCCTATTGATTTTCAGGTCACTAGGTCAAAGGTTAAGGTCACAGCGACTCGAAATAGTAAAATGGTTTCCGGATGATAACTCAAGACTTCTTACGCCTAGGATCATGAAACTTCATAGGTACATTGATCATGACTGGCAGATGACCCCTATAAATTTTCAGGTCACTAGGTCAAAGGTCAAGGTCACAGTGACTCAAAACAGTAAAATGGTTTCCTGATGATAACTTAAGAATTATTAGGCCTAGGATCATGAAACTTCATAGGTACATTGATCATGGCTGGCAAATGACCCCTATTGATTTTCAGGTCACTAGGTCAAAGGTCAAGATCACAGTGACAAAAAACGTATTCACACAATGGCTGCCACTACAACTGACATCACATATGGGGGCATGCATGTTTTACAAACAGCCCTTGTTGTAATTTTATATAAGTTGACTGACAGAAAACATACATTATTCTATAAAAGCTGGAGAATACATGTAGTGAAGCTTTTGCTGTCTTTGAGACGGCTCTTGTTAAGGTGATATATACTGGTATCATGTTTTGGAATACATGTTTTGAAATAGATGTCTTGTTTTGTTTCCAGGGGTCATACCGTTGCCAGTTCAAGCTTAGAGGACCATGTTCCCCAAATCCAATGTGGCCCTATATCTCAACAGGTGAGTTTTTTCTCATGCATAATTGGTGGCAGTTATGTATTTAATGTGATGTATACTAAGCAATTAGGTTCTGGATACGATCACCCCCCTGGGAGTATTTAAATTGATACTGTACAGCCATTATTGATTCTTGATCTGTAATATTTGTAGATAATTGTAGATCTGCTCAAAAATGAAATAAAATTATCAACAAACATTATGTCTAAAACCTTTATTAATTATTATTTAATCCAGTAATTTAGGATGTACCAAATATTTCTGATTCAACAAATCCACAAAATATCATGTCATAAACATGTACTTTGTTTTTTGATATTTAACATTGTTGCATTTTTAATGAATATATAATTAAACAGTTTTTTTAAATACTTGTAAAGCAATGAATTTGACTAACAAAAATACTAAACTTTTGCTTCAATGTTTAAATGTCTAGTTGTCTTGCTTACAACAAGAGTGCCCAAAATTTGATCATGATCAAGGAAGAAAGAAAGCCACAGGATAAGACCCAATAAGAACAAATAGCTGCTTTAGCATCAATAGCCTATCCCTGTACAAGGCTTTCAAATGTAATATGGTAGTGACATAGTAGACATGTTGTCTTCCTAGCGACTGGGAGGTCAGGCTTGGATCCTCACTCTTGGAGCATTCTTATAAGGAGTCCTCCAAAGACATAAAGTAATCCTTCTAGCCAGAAAACAGGCTCAAAAGTGTCTTCATAAACCTTAGGTTGTTTGAGAATCGTGCTTAATAAATTGGATTAAATGAAATGTGTAGTTATTGTTAATACTTATATTGATACACACATCTTTGGTGAATTATTCGTTTATTGACTGGTTAATTACAACTTTTCACATGCTTTATAATGATGTTATACCATATATACTTGATAAACGGACGGGAAAATCTACCTCTGATTTTAATTTAAATGTTGTGTACCACCCTCAAATTAAACTTGACCTATTTCAAATATGTGCAAGTATTTAATTTGTAATGCAAAGATACAACTTTTTATGAACATTTACATTTTTGCAAATTTCAGTTTTTTCAATATGTTAAGTTGTGTAAAGAATTTAAAGCACTCTTCCTATGAGGTTTGTCTTAAATCTCACCTCTATGCTCAAATTTATTCCTTTGTAGCTCTTCAATTATTTGACAACGCGGCAATCAACATGGTTCCATTCCAGGAATACCTGGCAGAGCTAATGAACAGAGCCAGTGCGTAGAACATGATTTTTAGGAGGAACAGGATCCTAGGCCCAATATCAACCTAGTTCCAATCTCGCGAAGATGTCCACCAGCCCCCCCTAGCACAAGCCTCATTAGCCCCAAGGTGTTGTCATGATGCCCCTGGACAACAGCTCTTATCGGGCTCTTCCCAATAGCAGTAGATCAACATGGCATATCAGGTGGGAACGTCAATTTACAATAATTCACCCCTCACAAACCAAGCTTGGGACTGGGTATATCATTAGCGTTTGACACAAGCGATTATCATATAAAACTTAGCAATTTGGTTAGGGTTTAGCAGGCTTGTATGTGAAACAACCCATTGCTGTTCATAGTAATACTAGTAATAGTGATTGGTATGAGAGATAAAGAAAGTGAAAGGATGAAAGTAAGGTCAGGTTCCATAATGATATGAAACGAAGAATTCGATTTGCAACCGATTACTAATGACAACCCTTGGTATATTGGAGTCACTCTGTCAGTTGGTTGGTAGGTCAGGGGATTTGTTTTAAAATTTATAATAGTTTGTCTCATCACCATAAAGTGTAGATGGTTTTCTCACAGATAAAGGTTTTGATTGGCCAAGCTATGCTTTGTGCCCAATATAAAGTAACATACCCTGTATCATATCGAAGAGTGGCAGTTTGAAACTGCATAACTGATATTCTGAAGCCAATATACTCCTCAAAGTAAGTTTGCGTGGGTTGGTTTGCAGGGGTATATTTGAATCAATCTATCGGTCGGTATGTATGCCTGCCACATTGTACATGTGTACTTTGTGTCGCGTAGTGTTCCGCCTTTTAACATAGAAAATTATTTATAGGTTGTTTACACCATGTAAAAGTTCAAGGCATTGTTTTCATATGTTGTAATATTCTATTAGTTTTGTGCCCTTAAATTTAGACCAATCTTGGTTCAGATACATCTTTGTAAATTTATGTATACTCGTGTCCTGAACTGATCGTTTAGTTTTTTGCATTTCAACATGAAACTTTCTATGTATGTTGTTCATACTACCTGGAAGTGCAAGACTTACATTTTGTCTATGTCACACTACTTGTTGCAGAGTTATGTGCCCTTGAAGTAAAGCACATGATTCAAATAACTAATATGATGCTTTTTGTCTTTGCATGTGATTATTGCAAAGTACCGGTAGCTAATGACAACATTTTTTAGATAAATTTTACTAATACTCAAGTTTTACATCTTCTTGAGTTGTTAAATGATGTCATAAGGTCGCCGTGGTAAATGGATATGGTGTCCGCCTAGCAACCGGGAGGTCACAGGTGCGATCCCCAACGTGGAAGCATTCTTTGGATCTCCCCCAAAGACACCAAGTACTGGTTCTAGGCTCAGGAAACAGACTCGAGAGCGTTTATATAAGCCTAAGGCTTTCGATGCAATCGAGCTAAAGTAAATAGGTTAAAACTAAATGGCGTCATGGAAATAAACTTGATGACGTCATGCAGTGTAGCTAATTTTGCCTTGTTATAAGTTTGATACTGTTAAATGAAACATGTACTGTGTAACATAAATTTGTTTCAGAGCGTCATACTGAATCTGAACGATGTGATACAGAGTAGTGAATACTAGTATATATTTGGTTTACGCTACACTTTCTGACCGTACGTGATACATAAGAAGCCATGTAACCGTAGATTATTTTCTTTCACAGCATGATGCCCCATGATACAACAATTGTAACAGATCTCTCTCTGATGGCGGGCAGCTTTACACGAAGCCAAACCAGCGCTTCATATTTAGCTACCAGCAGTATCTATGCAACCTTGATCACTCAGCAACAGCTAAATCAGCAGCAGGGGTTTAGTCAGCCAAGAAACATGTTCGGGCAGCCTAGCCTGTCTAGGTTGCCTCTCAGAGCCAATCGGCTTGCCTTGTTGCTTAGCCAATCCACTACCTATGTCGCAGCACAATATCTCATCCGGATCAATTCCACTGCTGGTGCAACAGCAGGTCTGTCCTCTGTACAGAGCCGTTTCTATGACGATGAAGTCCTTCAACTTGCCCCAGTACTCGCTTTTGCGTCAGGGTCAGGTTCAAGGCCTCATGGGCTTTGGTGGTCTGGGCAAAATGGGAATGTTAGACAGGTAAGATGGCACATGGACCGTTTAAATTGAGATCTTGGTGCAAACTTTTTGTCTTAAGTATTTAAATAACACAATGATTATTAAATTAATTGTTTGCCTTGGTCCATTTAACACGATGTTGACCTGTATAACTTGTTGTTACATGACATTGTTAAAATATCACAATACAAATAGTAGATAAACTTTTTTTATACTAAACTTTTTTTATACATTTGATTTAATTTATATTTATTTCTCTAGACACAAACAAAAACGTCCATAAAACAAATCTTACAAAAATGTAAGCCATTGCAGCTTAATATCAAATTAACATTATTATAATCCATTGCAGGAAGAGAGATAAAGATCTAAATAGATATTGATCTCAGATATAAATTAACTTGCACAAGTTTTGGCCTCCACAGCTAATTATCACCCTAAAGTTTCATATGTTCATATTTCACTTACGTAAATATATTGGAAAAAAGGCATTATATCAGATAATTTTATTGGCATTTCATATTTTACTCCCTGATTTAAATTTCTGTTCTTAAAAAAAATTCATCAATTCATGTTTTAACAATTGCACATTTTACACCAATGTTTGAAGGTCTTAGTCATTAACATGTTGTAGTGTCCAAGTACCTGATAACTTACTCATCAAGACACATAGAGAAAAAATGGAGTCACTAAGGCACTTTCTATTTTGAATTTTATCCCTTATTGAAAACGTGAATATTGTTTTATACGTTATCAAGAACAAACCTTTGTCCTCTGTAGAATATTGTTTATGGTTTTGGGAATTTGTTATTGTAATACTTTATTTTTATTAGAAATTATTACAATATAATGAGAAACATATTATTAAATTACACTTTTGTATGATTAAACAATTATTTGACAGTTACAAAAGGCTGTTTTCCTCATTCGAAATTACTTTGACAGTTTTTCTAAACATTGGTTTAGTAAAGGTCAAAATGACGTAGGTCAAAAGTTCATCGAAATATTATATTCTTTAAAAAGCCATTGACTGGCCACTTCAAAACCTGACATGTTGGACAAGTGTTGGATGAAGACTATCCAATATTGATGTATTTTACATGTACTTTTTGTAAAGTGACAAAATTATCAAAGTTGGATTACTTTTTATGCGTGTTTTTATTCAAGAATTTTGAAATCAAAATGTTTTGTGTTTTTTTTGTTAAATCAAATGCGTATTTATGCTTTTTTACTTATGTTATGCTGAGCTTTAGTTATATTGTGTTGCTTTATGCTTTTATCCTCACTTATGGCAAATCATATTGTATCGCAAAATGCATAAATGTAGCACAACATTTATGATTGCATTATGCAATGATGGACATAACCAGGCTAGCTAATTCAGTTTGTAAAGTGCGGGACTAAACAACTGAAAATGACATGTTTGACCTTTAGCCAAGCCATATAACATCGGCTGTGATTAGTCATGAAATTATTGCCACGGTCATTCATCTCGTACCTCTGATTTGCGAAAGGCAGTTATCAGTTATTAAGGTCAACCAGAATATAACCAGAAAACACCCCCCCCCCCAAAAAAAAAAGGGGGTGAGTATGTTAACTGATGGCATTTATATGACTGAAATACTGTTTAAAACAGCGGCAAATGCAAATAAAGAATTATATAACTCAATATTATACCAATATATTGTAGTACATATATATTGTATGGTATTGCAATATGCATATAATGTAATGAAAAACAAAATTAGTTATTCCATTGTATTTTGTGTCCCCATAATTCAACAAACAACAAATCCGAGTTGTTTGTATGTTAATGGTGAAAACATTCATTCATAAAAGCTCCGTGAAAACGTATGGGAACAATGTGTATAATATCACCTAAAATCAAAGTGCTTCCACCTACAACTTTGAAACTTCATATGTAGATGCTCTTTGACGAGTTCTACACGCTTTATTTTGGGGTCACCAGGTCAAAGTTAATGTGACCTCTAAAAAAAAACAAATTCTGACAAGCTTTCATTTATTCAAAACTGTACCCACAGCCAAGCGTTGGCACCTGTTATGCAGTGCTCTTGTTTAATACTTTTCTATGCCCCCGAAGGAGTGCATATAGTGATCACACTGTCCATCCGTCTGTCTGTCCGTCACAATTTTCGTTTAGGTTTCGAAAAATGCTCATTACTTCTATATTGCTTTTGATGTAACATTCATATTTGGTATGCATGTGTATATGAACAAGGCCTTTCCATAGGCACACACATTTTTACCCCTTTGACGTTGACCTTGAACTTAGGGTCCGCGTTTGGGTTTCAAAAAATGCATTTAGGTTTCGAAAAAATGCTCATAACTTCTATCAAAGCGTTTATCTGGGCATATGTCATCATATGGAGACAGCTATTGTTTTTATTATTCCATACACTGTATGTTTTGCGTTTCAATAACATATTCAAAGAATTGATTTAAACGATTATGAGTTCCTTTTTAATTACAGTTTTTAATTACAGTTTCATCTTTTGAAGATAACAAAATGACCGCACAACATCACATCAGGAAAAAAATTGACATGTCCTTTTAAATATTGTTCATATGTTTACTGTAAATGAATTGCCTATGGAACACGAAAATATTAATGAACATATACCTTTAAATATTGTTCTGTCATTAATAGTGAACGAGGTAACATCTGAACATTGCATCTATGACTACAATGAGGAAGTGATAGACCCCATGAAAAGGGAGGAGACAAAGAAATACTACAAGAATTTTTAACAGCTTTACTTAAAATTGGTTTTTTAGTTCAAACCTTATTAACAAAATTTTCAGTTGAATGAAGAATGTTTTTGTTGAGAGAAACCTCAATATCGGTGAAAGATATGAGACTTTGCATTTTTAATGCAGTAAAAATATATTAATAAAAGCAATGGTTTTCGTTCAACATCGTCAGCCAAACAGTGTCAGTTACTTTCCTTGACAAATGAAATGCGTGTAGAATATCTACACACATGCGCCATCATAAAATATCAACAAAACTCAATTAGTGATGAAGATGCACAAATTTTTAATGACGCTGGATGACGCTTTTTCCAATCATACTTATGAAAAAAACAATGTTTGACATTTGAACACACACTTTAATGATGTCACAATACACATGTATAAGAAGTTTAAGCTTTGCTTGCGTATTCAAATAAAAAGAAAGTTTGTTGCTTTTGGTGATTGATTGAATACTCGTTTTCAATCATAGTTTTAGAAACTCGTGAACTTGTTTTTTTCTATCACCAAAATCATCAAATATTGTTTATTTAAGCTTGGTTGCATGGAATAACTACACAATTTCTAGTAATTTTCCAACTCCAAATTTAATTGCTAGAAGATTGGTTTTAATGATATCTGTTTATTTAAGCTCGCTGACATGTATGTGAAAGCCTATGAATCTCTGAGACACTCGAGTCTGTTTACTGGGTGGAACCATAACATCGGCCCTGTACATTTGTCCAAAAATGATTGTATTTTATTTGTTCCTTTTTTCAACTGACTTTTTTCCAGTAAACATGGATTGCATGGCATTGAGTTTGGTTTGGAAGCAGTTACTATCACAGAACTTGAGCCAGTATCTCCATGGTGCAGGAGTCTATAAATATTGTGGAGCTTGAACCTTGGGTGAGTTTGCAAGACAAGCGCAGGCTATTGTTATGGCCCCACATACAGAGGAGGGTGGAGTCATATAGATTTCCCTTTGTTCCTCCATATGTCATTCTTTTCGTCTTAATTTTGTCTCGAGCTTAACTTAAAAAAGGATACTAATTCTGCAGTTGATAAAACTCTCCAAACATATAAACCAGCATTTGAACTTGCACTCTTTGATCTTTGTGTTTTGTTTCTTTTGAGGTTAATGGAGTTTCAAGACAAAAGTGGAATGTTGGGGCATTCGTGACCATGGTTTAAAACCCTGTTCCTATTTCATTGAGGACAGACGAGTTTTCTCAGAAATTCTTTTGATAATACACTGTAACTCCATTATAGTGCGGTCCGTTATAACGCTGTGTCCAATATAACGCGGGGGGTCCTTGGATCCCGTTTTTTCTCCAACCTTCCATTTCTGATTCAAATCCATGTTATGCAACTTCATGTATTTTCATAAATTCAAAGAAGCCAGCGATCACAGCTTGATTGCTTTTTCCGTCCGTTTAATTGATTTTAATCGATTAGAGGTTAAACGACACTCAACAGCTAATTGGTGTTAATTTGTTGTGTAATGCCAATAAAGGTGTGAAAACTCGCGAGTCGGTGTTTGTTACATGTATTCCCTATCAGAGCGGTTCGGTGCGCTAATTTCAATAAGGCAAGTGCAAGCGGAATAATTATCAAATTAAAGTTATTTAAAATGATTACCTGTTTATGTTTTGTATTTTTCGTGTATTGTATTTCATTGTATAAACTATGGCTGTGTAAGTGTGTTATCGTTTATTATATGCTACACATGCTTGAATAATAAAAATATCTTTGTGTGTGTTTAATGTTTCAGTACGTATACGAAAAATAAATTGTGAAATCCTGACGATTTATTTACATGCTAACGCAGTGTAATAGTTAACAGAGATGCACTTAAATTTTTGCCCGTTATCAGAAAGTCCACGGAAAGCACGTTTTTTACATGCTGCGTATGATGCAATAAAACATTTTTTTCACATATTTTTTCGTAAGTGATGTAATTATATTGGCTTATCGGATAAATGTGCTCATTAGAAAAGCGGTATGTATACTGTTATCGTTCGATTCAGTTTATATATGCATGTATTTGCGGATGACAACACAGCATGACAATACACAGGACCTATATTATAGGCTATACTATACCTGTTTTTATAGCCCCTTAAATAAATAAGCTCAAAACTTATAACGCTGTCCGTTTATAACGCTGTTGCGTGGCTTGGACCCGTCATCCGCGTTATATTGGAGTTACAGTGTATGTAATATTGTTTTTTACGGCAAAAATTATCTTTTTCCGATATTCCATCCAAAATTGCCAAATTGATGGTTTGACTTAAAGGTATTTAGAATAAAGAGGTAAAAAAGACACAAACATTTAAATATCTATAATTTAATCTTATTAATCTCCTAAACTATGTATTATTAGCTCGGCTGTTTTTTTGGAGAACCAGAGGTATTGTCATAGCCAGCTAGTTGTGTCCGTCGTCGTGGCGTCCGCCGTCCAGGTCATGCTAAAACCTTGACATTTTGTCAAACTTTGAACATAGGCTCTAAAATCAAAGTGCTTCTACCTACAACTTTGAAACTTCATATGCAGCTGCACCTTGATGAGTTCTACATGCCACACCCATTTTTGGGTCACTACGTCAAAGGTCAAGGTCACTGTGACCTCTAAAAAAAAAATCTGACAAGCTTTCATTTATTCAAAACTGCAACCGCAGCCGAGCGTGGCACCCGTTATGCGGTGCTCTTGTTATTTATTACCAGTTAAAGCCTTATAACAAGGGATACCAAGCTATGGCAGAACTGTTCATAATCTCCTGCTTTTATTGGTAACAAAACAAAAAGATAAACTGAAATTTGCAATAATGTGTCTTCCTTTCTTTCAGACGCCAATTGACAAATCCAAACCGTCCAATCAGAAAGACAGTCTGTTGCTGCGGTTAGTCAAATCTAGGATGCTCAGTGATAAACATAAATTAACACATGCTAGTCTCTAATTGCCTGCATTGGCTGTGTTGAAGTCTTGCTGTCCGTTCTGAACACTTACAATAGAAGCCCTCATCTTAGAATTTTGGGAAAGGTCGAAACCCACTGGCATGGTGCAGACTAACATCGCAGAATGACAAAGAAGTACAAGCCCGGTGACCAGCAATAAACTAATGTGGCCAGCTATGTTGTGTCATGTGACCAGCCAAGCTGTGCATAAAGAGAAAACTATAGTTCATGTCTTGTGGGATTTATGACGCTTTCAGTGATTTGCTGTTCTATGTTTTTGTGATATATATAGTTAATTATAATCAAGTGAAGATTACTTGTTTAAAGTAATTATGTAAAGTATTATTTGAAGTTCAAAAGAGTGCAAGCCTGTGTTGCTACTTTGTCTGTATTCCGAAAGTTTGATCCTGATGTTGGTAAAACATAGAACATAAACATATTTTTTAGGGATGCAAGAGGTTACAAAAATCATTAACCGGTTAACCCTTTCCCGTAACCGGTTATTAACCGGTTAACCGAAACGCCTCAAGTAGTGAAAATGATTTAGAGTACGTAAAAAATTTCATACCGCTCGAACAGCTCTGTAGAAACAAAATTTATTTTAAATTTGAAATCGCTTGCGTTGATAACATGCCAGTTTCGTAATAAAATGTATTGTACAATTTATTTGAATAATTTTGTAAATTTATGCTATATATTTTATTTAGTTTTCCTGCGTACATGCACAGGGGTAAAAAATTTAAAAGCTACACAATGTTCATTTTCACGTGTTAATAACTTATTTTTGGTTGGGCCGCTTATTTTACGTTCGCGTCGTATCGCTCACAAAAATGGTGTGTTCATTCTGTTTTAATTTTTGAAACTCAAATTGGCTTAATAAAGACACGTTTTTTTCCCTTTCTATTCGACGTTAAGTGGGTCATGTGTGTCCAATGAATTCGCATCTCTTCTAATTCGATACTTACATATTTTGTTGTTTGCATTTTAGCGTTTGTAGCCGAAGTAGTATCGTTTGATTTTCATTATACAATTAAAAATGTGGGTAAAATAAAGAACACGAATGCAAATTAAATTAATTTTGCACGATATGTAAGTTGAATGTTTAATATAATCAGTACATTTATTTAATAGCGAAGTAACTAAGTATAATGATCGCAAATACTGATAGTTACGTATGTTTGTTAACGTACCATAGCGCGAAAATTTTAAGCAATTACACAAATACTAAATTCAATGGTTTTATTTTGTATCTATTTTTAATTGATGTTTAATTATTTAATAAGTTAATAACTTGTTTTCTTTAATAACACTCTCATCGGACGGTAATGGTGGAATCATTAGACGTAATATTATCATAATTATATTGTTTTTTGATAAACAAAAGGACGTTAACTCGTCAAGATTTCAACTACGGATGCAATTCTTGATAAAAATGTTACTTATAAACACGGTATTTTTGCGAGCAATCAGTGTTGGGTATTGGTAAACAAAACATCAAAATAAGCCGTCTAATAGTTCAACTGTTTTTTTATCGCGAGTTCAATAAACGTGTCAATTACTTCTTCGCTAATAGCTCCCACTCACCGCAATTCGCTAGTTAAATTTAAGCGAGTAAAAAAAACACAAAAGTGTCAGTTATCAAAACGTACCGCCTATTTGTTATCACAAAGGTATTGATTAATTGTTTTATTACTTTGATTGTTGACACGTTATTTATTACCGTCAATCGTGCGGCATGTTGTTCTAACTAGTCGCCAGCGCAAGTTGGCAATATGTCACGCGAAAAAAGTAAAATCGTACGAATAATTCCATGAAAAAAAATAATCAAATATTTTTTCCAGGTTAACCTTTTTCCGAAAATGTAATCGGTTAACTGGTCGTTTCGGTAGGTTAACCGGTTAACCTCTTGCATCCCTAATATTTTTTATTACATTGATTTCAAACTTAAGCAAAGTTGTTTAAATAATATTGTTAACTTGAATAAATTTTCAAACATTTATCGGCTTTTTTCATGAAATAAGACAATCTACAGTATTGTTTTTGCCAGTAATATAGTAAGACGTGCTAGTTAAAAGAAATTGTTTAGAAAGATTCATGGACGCTTCTATTTTGATTTGCCTGTCTTTGTGTCTGTATACAATACTCATCAGTTTGCTCATTATAGTCACTTTTTAAACAAGAATCTTGAGTAGTGTCAGAAAATTATAAAGGAAAAATATTAATCAATTAAGGACAAAATTATTTTATCTTCCGTAAATTCCGTCAATTTTTGTATTGAAAACCGGTACTTTATTAATTAGTTACAATTTTTAATAATTGTATAAAAGCTGTATACATTTTCAAAAAGCTGATAAAAGATGCAAAACCTAAATTATCATCATTTGATGGAAGATTATTTGAATTAAATGAAATTTGGAAGATTATCTTAATTTGAATTGTAATGGTTTGTTAAATAATTAGAAAATATCTATAATTAAGTGGAATGCTTTTAATTTTTTTAAACTTAAGATTTTAATTTTTCTTTTAGTAAGCATGCATCAAGATGACATAACTTGTTAGTGTTTAATGTTCATTGTTAGTTTTGATCTCTGTATTGGGACACAATACTTCATGATGCTTTGTATAAACTGTGCATACTCGTATAAAAAATTAAATTTTCAAGTGAGTAAATGAGTGAATAATTTGACCAAGTCAATATATATTTACATTGTGCCATTGTGGATATTAAGCAAAACAAATCATTTGCTGGTGTCAATTGTAAAAAAAAATCAATTTGATCAATTAACTGTTTTATGTTATAATTTTGATGTACATCTTTTAGATGCAAGGCAATAGAAAGAACCTAAATGACAAATAAAAACACTTGTATACCATACTTTTTATCTGTCCAATAATAATTTAAGCAAATGCTTGAAAAAATATTTAATTAAAAATATTAATACTGGAAAATTTGAAATCAATTACATACAAGGGAAAGCAATGTGATGTGGTTTAAATTTTCAATTACTGCAATTGTTAATAAATGTTTTATTATTACTTTAGATGCAATTGAATTCTCATTGCACCACAAACACTTGTTTATGTGTTGTAACAGAATGTATATGTAATCAAATTTATTTAAAAAAAATATTAAATTTAATGACAATACAGTGTTGATTTTTTTGTAATTCTTACTTTTATTATCACATGTTCTGAAAAAAATGTCACTTTGAGATATATTTTATACTATAACTATGATATAATACTTGCTAATTATTCTATGCTTGATACATGTATATGGCTGATATTTAATTGTGATAGTTTACCAGTTGCGTTACAGTATTCTTCACGTTGACCTCTCCACATTAACCAAGAGTGCAATCACAAAAGCAAGTGTCAATAAATCTCTCGATTTAAAACTGCAACAAATGTCAGACTTTCCAAAAAATGTGCTTTTTTTATTCAAGTTGTTTGAATGGCTGTTTTTGTTCTGTTGTTAATTAATTCAAATAGGTTTTAATATTTAAACTACATGTCATATTTCAATCATATCATATTGATTGTAACATAGAAAACAAAATAAACCTTTTTGATTAATTTGTGTGTATGTTAAGTAAAAGTAAATGCCATTTTAAAATCATGTCTTCATTTGTTCGTCTTACTCAAAAGTGACCTTTTGCAGTGGAAAGGCTCTATTGCATAAAATGAACTTTATCGAAAAAGCCCCAAGGCATTTTTTGATTGCTTGTGTACCACATACTTATCAGGGATTTCTTAATTGACTACATGATTTTTTACACACCAGTTTGACCTTCGTTGATATTTTCTAAATTGTGACCTTATTGTTAAGAGTATTTTACTAGTACATGTTGAAGTATTTCTGTTAAGTGTAACCGAATATTTGATAAAATTATTTAAACATGTTTAACTGTCTTTGTAATTAAATTGAATATTTTCTATAGTAGTTCATTCAATTACCATAGTGTTTTGTTGAGCCAAATCACATTATATGAATCATGGTTTAGGGTCAACCACTACTATAATCAGTGGTTTATTTGTAGAGGGATATAATCATGTGTTTGTATATTTGTGTACTTGATAAACCAAGTTTGTTGTTCCAATGTTGCTAAGGTATATATCTATCCCTGAAGTTGTCATATTATTGTACCTTGACTCTGTGTTGCTATCACAATTAAAAAAAAATCAAATTCGTTTTCCGACTTCTATATAACTTCATTATTTTAAACAAGAAATATCTTTTTCAAAGATATACGGCGTTGATGTTAATTGTTTTTGTTGATTTTAAAGGATCGTCATGAAAATAAGATCAAGTTATGACTCATGTCGGGGATTTTTTTTTCTGAACAATTCTCAGTCGGATGATATGCATATAAGTTTAAATGAGGACGAACATACATATAATAATATCAGAGACCCTACTCCGATACTGTAAAATGTCCAACGAAGGCTAGAATTTGTGAAAACAAGCTTGGAGATAAAGATGTGGTGTGTCACTCTACTTATAAATCGCCTGGTCAACCACACGACATGACCGCTCCAGATATAAAGTACAAGGAATATCTATAAAAAGACGTTAATTGCAAACATACGATTTCAAAACAGACAATTTTATATAATTAGACGTAGTTAAATTAAAAACTAAATAATGCTCAACGTGCACCACATGTTTATCTTGTATCCGTCGTAAATCTATTATTTAGTTAACTGTATTTTTTTATTGCATACACTGTTTATAAAGTTTATACGATTTATTATGGTATATATCGCGATGTGTTCACATATATATTGGATTATATAATTTAAGAGTAGTGTCACTGTGTCTATTTACTGAATAAATAAAATATTTATCAAGCACTCGTTTAATCAGATATGAACAGCTCACACGTGTGGTTAGATAATTACACAATTTTCCTTATATCATGATACTATTCTATTTCGGTATATTTGTTCTCACAGTGCAATTTAACGATAGGTTGTCAATTATTTCTTTCCATAGAAGTCATGTTATTTTATATCTTGAACGCCTAAAAATGCACACTCAACTGGGATACAAACGAATTCTGTTAGTATATCAGTCCGCGGTCACACTTTTATTCAGTTTAAAATCATGAGAATCATTTATTACAGAGCTTTCATATTACATATGGTGGTCGGTATTTATGTGTTGATTTGTGTTTAGTAGGTCAATAGTGACGGCTTTGCCATATCAATATATGTGTCAGAGATTGATTTATCGAAGAAAAAAACGCTTGCAACTCTTTATTGCATATGAACAACGGAAGATATGCGTTATCAATCAACAAATAGCTCGTTACCAAGCATTATGACGTCTATATACGCCCCGCCCCTTTTAGGGGGCATTTGGTAGACATGATATGTCACCCTTGAGAGGATTTTGATAAATATGCTGGTCTATCGTATTGATACCCTTAGAACATTATTTTCTTACCACCTCCAGGATCTATTCAGTCCACCCGACCCCCCCCCCCCCCCAGATAACTAAAAGCGGCTTTGTTAAATTGTAGGGTCTTATTTTTTCGCTACTTTTCTGCTTTCTAAACGAGGAGGCACTTAACTATCTCTAGGTACAAACTACTTTTTACTGTTATATGCACTTGTGTCTCATGAATATTCACAAGTCGACAAAAGTTGTTTTAGTTCTTTACCTCAGTTTTCATGACGATATATAACCCCGTGGATTTCGATCTTTTTTTAGACCGAATGCAAATTAGCGAGAGAAAAAATATTTCACTAAGTAGCGAATACTTACTATTCTAAAACTGCAATTTTCTTTAAGCATTAATGCTTGTGCGTAAAGCGTCGTCCCATATAAGCCTGTTCAGGCTAACCTGTGACGACACTTTACACAAATGCATTAAACCCCGTTTTCCCAGAACGAGGTTCATAACTGCTCCGCTCCTACAAAAATTCACTCAATGTTTATAGTTATATTTTTCTTTAAAATTAAAATCCAAAATAACAAGTTAAAGGTTTGAATATCTTCGTACTTGAACAGAATTCGCATCTGTATTCAGTTTATTTTTCAATTGACAAGTTAACAGATGTTCGTTTTTATTTACAAAACAAAACAACAAAATTTCACTTTATTTAGAAACAATGCTATATTTTTTGGAATTCCGTCATATAACTACAATGTATTGCAGTATATAAATATTCCTTTCACCTGATTTCGGACCCGCGTCGTGTGGATGAACAAATCGTCATGGTTACCACTGGATAATGTTCCGGTGTCGTTATAAATGTAATAAATGCCTTTTCCCAAACTGTCAGCAAAACTACAAACGATTCAAAGATTTATCTTGATTGATTGATTATCATAAAAAGTGCTATTTTTGTTTGTTTAAGAGCTTAATCTGTTTGTTTAAATATAATGTCTGCTTTCTCAATTAAATCTACATTGTTGTTTTTTTGCCGTCTGAACGATCTGTGATTAAAGCCAATTAAGAGGAAAACCAAGTATTAAGTCTTATATTTAGTACTTGTAAAACTGTTGGTACATGTACATGCGTTGTCAGTCAAGACCATTACTGTTAGAAGGTGATTGTGTATGACAAATGCACACGGAAGTGCGGTGCTTCTGTTACCGGTGGCGCTTTTGGGGTACCCGGACGAGCAAGATGGTTCCGTCGTCCTTTCGTATGCACTCCGAACGGATATTGCGTCCTGTCTCGCATCTGACGGCATTATCTCCCGGATATGACAAACGGTCCTGAACTCACAGACCGCATGTGACCTCATTTAACCAATGAAAACGTGTATTCTGTTTTCACGATACGATAAAAATGCCAACGAAAATAAAATAAACATTAACTCATATCTGTGGGTATATTATTTACATTCATGGTGTACATAAGCTGTTCGTACGAGATATAAAGCTCATAGCATTTACTTAGCCCTTAACATAAACCTTCGTATGACACTTTTTGTTGTGGGGAGTTTTTATTTAGCATAATCTATTGGGAAGTGTTTTATGATCTTTAATATTTCCGTCTTCGAAAAAAAACACAAATATGGCTAACGCAGTTTTCGAAGAACAAAGACGATAAGGGAAAATGTTACGCCACTTCAATATACGTCTTATGAGCAAGCAATCTTTCTTGCGTAACTCCTATTCGTTCAGAATTATGAGTTGTGTGCTGACCAACATAAGCAATAAGTTCAATGATCTTGCAAACCATTACCTTAATATTGAATATTAAAAAAATTAACATTTGAAGATAGGTGTTCCTGAAAAAAAAACTTTAAAAACATTATGAACAGTATATAAAGGTTTAATAAAATAATCTTAGATGCCGGTATATGAAAAAAGTATTTGAATAACAAACACGTATACCAAGGAGCCGCGTTCTAGAAAAATGTCCGCCCAAAGTGGGTTTTCGTTAAAGATACATGTATTTCATTTAAACAAACTATTCCATAAAAGCGGAAAGTGCGTCGTCCCCGATTAGCCTCTGCGGACTGCACACTCTAATCCAAGACGACACTTAACGCACATGTCCTAAGCTCAGTTTTCCCAGAACAAGGTTCATAAGGATCAGGGCTTTCAGATAGAAGGGAGTTGAATATTAAGTTACGGACAACACGCCGCAGTTGTTGAATCTTAAAACTAAAAGACACTAACGAGAAGAATGCACGATAACATTGAAACTAATGCAGTAAACAACAAGTGAAAATGTTTGCAATTACTTCTTTAAAAACAGCATTTTGAAACAAGTATGCATTCTTTCATTATTCGACGGTTTATATAGAGGGGTGTTCTCTTTGTCTACACCTTTCTTATTCTGCACATATATACTGTTATAGTCAATGTAAGACATGTATCAGGTTTTGTCATATGAATTGTAAGTACAACGACTTTTTACTTAGCTCAATATACATTTAAGGCTGCGCATACATCGTGCGAGGCAAGTAATCAGCCGTAACATTAATTGATGTTATAGAGTACCATGTTTTCCCAACCATCGACGTAATATTATGACAAACGTTAGCTATACCCTATTTTATTACGTAATTGTGTTTACTTCCGTTGCGTCATTTAACGTTTCTGATTGAATATCAAAAGCAACATGATTTAACATGGACAATTATCCTAATTTTCAGTATACTCGTTGTTTTCGTTGGCAAAGCTAGGTCACATGTACATGTTTTTATCTATATTAGGCAAGTTGCTTTTTATATGCAGTCAGTATCATTAAATGACCTCCTGGAAGTAATGAAAACGTCAAAATGACGTCATTAGATTTATTATAATCTGCTCTGTCTTTACGGTTTGCTTGAAAATGAATGGTGCTCGGTAAGATAAATTTGCTATACGTCTTCTTACTGGCCCGCACGATGTGATACAGGACAGCACACGTATATTAATCACTAACCAATATTAAAGCTCAATTGGTCGTTATCGACTAAGCTACTCCTTAAAAGTAGTTTACTAAATGAACCCTGGGAACGGAAATACGCTTAAAGCCATTTGACTATACCCCAGGGTATTTTAGTATACATCTCCCGTACCCCGTACTTTGTAGTATACTAAAGATTATACCCGGGGTACTTTTAAGTAATACCTCATCCTACAATGACCAATCGATTTATATCAAAACATACGGAGTAAATAAGAAACCGTGTGACAAATTATACACGGTCAGCATGTGACTTCATTTAAATAAAGATAAACGTGTATTCTCTTCGAGCTAGGATAAACATGCACTGAGATCAAAAACATACATTAATTCATCTCTGTGGGTATATTAGGATTAACATTCAGGGTATACATTTGCTTTTCATACGAGATCTAAAACCCTTCGATTGCGGAGTGCTTATTATTCATAACATAGGAATACTAATCCCTTTACCTTATGAGTATGGTTAGTGTCGATGTTATTAATGAACAAGTTAACTGACTGTAATAATTTATTTATTTATATACCGGTACATTAAATGCATATTCTACCACAGTCGAACACGCATGCATATAAGAATGAGAAGGGAGCTTACCGTGGGCTATTACCTCGATATACCAACGATTGTTAGTATGACGTCACTTTGATTATCCGCGCACTGTTTATGAATGAAGACGACGTCATTTGATTTCATCGTTGTGGTGACGTCACGTATTCGCGGAAAAGTGGAGGAAGTTCGGTTAATATAATTCGCATTTATAACCTTTAAATCGCGGATAACTTATTAATGAAATTGTGTTAGAATCCAAATTATCGACGTGTAAGCGTTGGTTATTGCGGTAATAACCAACGGTTCGTCGTTCCGATGCTTGTTTCCAAACAACTCGGGCTACGCCCTCTTGGTTTAATTACTACGCATCGGAACTCCAAACCGTTGGTAATAACCACAATAACCAACGCTTACACGTCGATTATTTCTTTAAAAAAATACCCGTGAATTAATTACAGGTAGTTAATACTCATGTTGCAACAATTCTGTTTGTATTATGTCTCAATCTACACACCTCAAATAAGCCTTTTTCTTTGACAACTAGGTTTAATGCATGTGCATAAAGTGCCGTCTCATATATGCCTGTTCAGTGTGCACATGCTATTTAGGAAAGACACTTTCCGCTTTAATAGTAATTTTCGTTGAAAGGAATTCTCTACTTAAAGTTTATGCTTAAAGAGTTGTATCTGATTTGCCTGTGCACACGAACAAGCATTTAGCTCAGTTGTCACAGACCGATGTTTAAATAAATACGTACTAAGCATGTCCATATAGTTCTTAGCAATCTTCTTTCATCGTTTCACGTGTTTAATAGCGCAGACTTCTCTAAACATATTACTGTTTGTTTTCTCCGGAAACCACCTTAGTCAATTTTGAAGCGAATTGTATTTTAATTTTTATTTGAACGGCGGCTTCATGATACACATTTTGCAAGAATATGACCAGAATATATTAGATAATATCTTATCATAAGGTATAGCTATGGTATGTGAGAAAATCCCTGCACGACAATTGGAACACGATGTAACATCCAAAACTGCGTATGATTTAGTTAACACTTGGTCAAAGTCAAGAACCTCGTGAAAACATTACGCTACGCTCTTGGAAGAATGGATTTAATGCATTCGTAAAGTGTCGTTGTAGGTTAGCCTGTGTAGTCTGCACAGGCTTTTCAGAGACGCCGCTTTTATGAAGTTTTGCGTTTACAGAAAGTGGATTCTAAAAGACAATCCTGTGAAGGCGGAAAGTGTCGTCCCTGACTAGAATATGCGGACTGCACAGTCTTTACCCACATGCATGAAGCCCAGGTTTTCCAGAACGAGGCTCCATTCTGTATTTTACACGGAACAGATCACCAAAGTATCAATAACATGCACGTGGGCAATTGATAATGGCATATATTTAAAAAAATAAAATCGCGTGTATAATGATAAGCGGTAGATCAGCCTCAATTTCCCTGTTTCACTCTCCGAAAATATACCCAATATGGGTAATGTAGTTTCCAAAGAACACAGACGATAAGGGAAACGGTTACGCCTCATCGATATCCGTCTTATGAGCAGTCTTTAAACGACATCTTAGTATTGCGTAAGTCATAATAGTTCAGAAACACGAGAAGTGTGCTGACCAATTAAGCAATAAGGTCCGTGATCTTCCAAAGCAATACCTCAATCATGAATATTTAAAAATAAGACATTCATGGAATGAGTGTTCGTGAAAAAAAAGAAACTTGAAAACATTATTCAAAAAATATTTTATATTAAATACAATAATCTTAGATGCCGGTACATAAAAAAGTTAAATCATTTGAATAACATACACGTGTACAAATGAGAGGCGTTCTGGGAAAACTGGGCGTAATGCGTAAAGTGTCATTATTGATACGCCTTGCAGTCGGCACCGGCTTATCAGGGACGACACTTACCACTTTTAATGATTTTTTTCGTTTAAGGAGGTGTCGTCCAAATTTAAAATCCAGTTTAGACGGTAAATGTCGTCCCTGATTAGACTTACACACTTTCGCACATGTATTTAGCCCAGTTATCCCGTAGAGCGGCTCAAACTATAACGGGGCATATTCTCAATCCTGAAAACAAGGACCAATGCACCTCCATAGAGGAATTTTAATGTAAAATTCCTTTCTAATAAGGAAACGTAAGTTATAGTACATTTACAAATAACAAACATCGATATGCTGTAATAAGAAATCTTTATTTCGAATATCAGAAGAATTGTTTTAATGGCATCTTATACTTGTTTTAATAAATTGTCTTACAATTTTTAATAACCATTATTTTCTTTAATGTTATGGAAAAATATGTGAGTGTTTTAATGAAAATATGCTTTCGTCCCTGTACCAAACTGTAGCTGTGTACGCGGCCCGCTAGGCTCACTCGGTAACTCAACTTGTTTGTATAGCGAGAGATTTAGGGTACATTTTGCACATTCCGGTGACAATTACGACGTCTTAGCGGTTCTTTATACGGATTTTTGTTCATCACATACAAACGTTACAGGTTAGCGGTAACTTACATTTTATATGTGTGCTTTTGAATCTGATCCACGTTAAATTACATAAAGCAGGAGTGCATCATGCTGTTTTCATATGGCCCGGCATCTGATATTGTTTAATATACATGCATTTAAGAACATGTTCAAATATTCAGTGCAATTATTTGTCAAACCATATTTAAAAACAACTTTTAAAATAAAAAAACAACAACAACATATAATTGCGCTTATTGAACGTTGGCATAAACAATTTTAAATACCCGTTTACAGTATATTGTTAACGCCGCATATGCATATGCATAAAAAGGACGTCCAAACCAATGGGCTTTTATGAAAATTGATATGTTTTACTATTGTTGGATCATAACCGAACGCATTGCCTTCTTGAAATGGATACAAACCTGACCGAAGCATAAAGCCTTACGAATAAACCCCTTGATTAATCTTGTATACAAAGAGTATACATATGTCAGTTGTTGTATTTGGTGAGAGTTATTATAATCTGCTTTTTCACACCGAGTACAATAATATACTTAAAAATAATAATATATATATATATTTATTTCACATCAATTTGGTGACTGAGAGAGCTTGGGCCGTTAACCACTGCGGCCTCAAAACAAATTGTTATTAATTGCCGAGCATATTACGCTACACGATTTTTAATGACAATATAGCGCCGTTGAAACGTGTCCAGAAATCATAAAGACGCCATGGGAACACCGAGCGTGTATGTGCACATCGAAGTTTATGAGGTCCTACCGCGCCGGAGGCTGCATTATGTGTGTACCCGGAGTATGTCCAAGCACTAATAAATAATTTACTGACTAGAAACACAAAGTCGTAATTAACTTTTAACTACAGTTGCAGTTTCCAGCTACTCAGTATTTAAGTGTTTGCTAAAATACATTCAATGGTTACCACCAGACGAAATTGACCTTGAGCGGGGATCGAACCCGGGTCGCCAACGTGAGAAGCTCGTTACGAACCAGCGTTAAACGGACATCTTGCTTGGTGGAACAGCAATAGCGCCCCATGTCGCGGGAAATACCTCTAAGTAAAACCCGAAGTTCATCTTACTGGTGGCGTCTTTGCAACAGCAACTCGGTAGAACGCAACGATACACCGATGAGACGCAGACGCTGGGTTTCCGCGGAACGACGCAGAAATGGTTCCTGGATCGCTTGAGACTCTACGACAATCTCACTGCATTCCGTCCATCGGGTCCAGTAATAAACTGTCCCGCCTACGGCGTGCTTATGCCTTATCTATTTTCGTTGAAAGTTTTTAATATGATTACAGAAATCTATAAATTTCGATAAAACGTGTAAATGCATCATTTAGGTATCATTAATGTTCAGAAAATGATTTGTCGAGTTGATGAAATTCTTTTTGAATTGACATTTTTATCGAACAAAAATTTCCCAAGCTTGGTTTTCCAAACAGATTTCAAAGAAAATTAATTTATGGTCCCGCCCGTAGTACGGGGGAGGTAACAGCGCTGTTTACTGGCTTTCTTGATTATCATTAATAACGTTTGATGAAAGTATTAAAAGTACAAATTACTACGCCTACAAGCTTTCATAAGTAATATATACTGCTACAACAGTAGGTGTTTAAAAACAGATCAGTGTAACGGTTTTTGCGGCATGTATAACGGCTCGCACGTCTTGTTGGTCGCATTGTACACATTATTTCAGAATTTAACATGATTTAACTTTTTTATTTTCCGTCGCTTACAAATAATAGTACTTGATTAACGATCTGTTAATATGTTTCACGTTCTATTAATATGGTTCGCGAGTGTACAGACTACCCGCTTTCCGTTGTGGTTTGCGTTTCCGTCTTATCAGTGCAACATTATACAAAAATTACGAAATCTCTTGATTGCATATAATACAAATGTAGGCTTTTGTAGACCTACATCTATATATGGCTATACATATACTAAGCTATGTGTAAAATATATATTTACACTGATTATCGATACTGGTTAGATAAAGCTGTGTACGATATGACATTGGCCCTTATTTACTCAACGAAAAAGGACATCATTCGTTCTTTTTACGAAAC
This sequence comes from Dreissena polymorpha, assembly GCF_020536995.1. Taxonomy (NCBI): domain Eukaryota; kingdom Metazoa; phylum Mollusca; class Bivalvia; order Myida; family Dreissenidae; genus Dreissena; species Dreissena polymorpha. Next base: position 187,258,980 of record NC_068355.1, on the reverse strand, counting down.
TGTTTGGCCCTTTTCACGGTGTTTGGCACTTTTAGTATCTAACTATCGTTGGACCTGAAAATAATTCGCGAATCATGAATATTTCATGACAATGGGGGAAATTTTCAGTGCAAACGTATTTAAAAGAGATATGTATAACAATATTGTTTATACGTTTGTAAAGGTTAAAAATAAAGTACATATTGTCATTTCCGTTCACTTAAAACCCTTTCCGCGGATATGGGCCCTCTGGCACTGCGGTCTTCAATCATATCCCTCGCGACGAATGGAGCAAAAGTGCCTCTTGTTGTGAAATTCATGTGATTATGAAGCAACTGATTATTTGGCAAATTTTTTTCAAGGAAATTGTATGCTTTTGCTGAATCATAATTCGGCATAACAACGACGCTATCACCGAGTTGGGATAAGGAATTTATTTAAATTTTTGGTACGAAATTCGGAGGAACGAATTGATCTAAAAGAAGCTTTTTTCACGACCACATAAAATATTGACGCAGTATACAACGCGGGAATATCGGTTAGCCTTATTTGTAAAGAGTTAGACACTCGCTCATACAAAATGACAAGAGTTAGGAGCATTGTCGCAAAGGATGTCGCAAAGTCGTTTGCATTGAACATCTGAGTCCAAAAATGACAAGAGTTAGAAAAAAATTGCTTTAATAGTGTTTCACGGTGCAAGCAGTCAATAAACCTTAATTTATTCACAAGAAAAATGACAAGAGTTAGAAAGAAACACGTGCTTTAACTGTGTTTTCGGTCACGAGCGGTCAATATACTTTATATATTTACACGCAAAATGACAAGAGTTAGAAAAAACCTGTCGTTTTCATTGAACATCTGAGTCCAAAAATGACAAGAGTTAGAAAAAATTGCTTAAATAGTGTTTCACGGTGCAAGCAGTCAACAAATCTAAATTTATTCACAAGAAAAATAACAAGAGTTAGAAAGAAACACGTGCTTTAACTGTGGTAGGCCTTTCTCATAATACATTCATAATGTTTGTTTGCCATATATTTAAGTATAAATAATGAAATTGAACCACAAGAAGACACTGATACAATTCGCCCCACGACAAGTTCGATCCCGTTTGCACGGCCGTTAATACTAATAGGTTTGAAGTTAGTTGATACCGTGCTCTGAATTGCCAATACAACATGTAATGCAGGTCTAGTTTGATTACTCTTTCTAAATCAGTGATTGCTTTTGCTCAAAATAGCAGCCTCGTACAACCTGTCAATGGCAAAAAGTAAAACATTTTCTGTTGGTCTCATTTATAGGACGCGCAAATTATTAAGATATACTTTTTGTATGGGCTAAATTCTTTGGAACATCTCATCGGGAAAAAGTCTCAAATGTGTTGGACACCAGAACGTCTAAATGTTCATAAATTTGCGTAAAATTGCAAAATAACATTGACCAACTCATTCAGTTTTAGTTCTGAAGTCCATTTTTACCTCAAATATTGTCGGATTGAAGTTAGAAAGGCATAAATTCTTCAGTTTAACTTCTGCTTAAATCTCAAAACAATCACTGACCTGTAGCCATGCCATGAAACTGATTTAAATATGAACCAATCAGAAGAAGGCATTACGGTGTAACGTGTACACGTAATTTTATTTAACATGAGCTTTTAACACCGACTTTTACAAACTAGATCTTGTATGCTAATCTTGGTCGATTTAATGAGCATATGTTCAAAACAGATATGGTGCAGTTTCTTTTCACTATTCTAAGTTTCAGCAAGTTATTTTGCATGTCTTTTTCGCACCTGTCCTCTGTCTGTGTTGTTTTATGTACTTACATTCTACGTTACATAGGACGGTATACTGTACGATCTGTATCAATATTATTTATGTACAGTATAAAATTAAAAGATGTAATTTATTTCAGAACTTTTTAATTGTCATTTTAGGAAATAAACAATGCTAAATTAATCCAGAAAAGTATAATAACATCGGTTTACTATGTAACACTCTGCACCACAACAGACAAACGCAAACTGTATTTTTTCGTCGTTTATTCTTCCACATTTAAACCAGATGCTTTACATCGAGGTCATGTTATCAATGTATATCTACACAGCGAGCTAATCAAGAGAAATTGAAAAATTGAATAGCGGTTGGATTTAAATTGCTCAGGCGTACAAAAATCAAAGTGCCATTCCATAATTTTTATGGAACATTATCGAGAAATGAATTATCTACACAGGTATGTAAATATTATTGCAATCCGTTGATATTAAGTGTCTTATATCGGGGCTTGAATGTTGCGCACAAAATCTTTGCGCAACAATATAGACAAAGAAGGCAAAAATTCCACCATAAATCGAATTGTTCAGCCGTTCACCGCTCCAAATATTACCAATATAAAAAGTAGCTTAATATTTGAGAGCCTCAACAAGTTGGACTAAATTTTCTTGAAGTCTGACCAAATTTCCCTTCCCCCCCCCCCCCCCCCCCCCCCTAAATGCCAAACTTTTGGACCAATAAACTCATTAAGAAGGTTATAGAAGGATAATTTCTTAGCATGTCAAACAGAGCATGTCAAGTTGCTTCTGAACAACAACAGGCTAATTATTGGTTCGCTAATGTTGCAGGGCATATAAGATTGTACGTTGCTATGCTCATCTGTTGCGTTAGTTCTGGCTACCATAACTTTAAATGTCGCTTTTTATGATTTTTGACTGGCGCGACTTTAAAGTTATGGACCAACCCCATTAGGTAAGTCAACCAAAAATTTCCGAAAAGTTGACAGTTAACAAAGACCGGTCCAAAACAGCTTTTAAATGAAGTTATTGGCCCAAATCAACCACATGATCGGAAAGAATGACATTTTTCACATGTAACTGATATATTTTTCACAAAATGCTATCTTAAACATTTGACATTTATCTTTTCTGCTCTAACATATAGAGAAAAACAGCGATGCGAGATTTTATGGTCATATGACGTTATTTCTATTTTTAGTAACATACCATGTGCTCAAGTGTTTTCAAATTCAGAATTGCATTTCCCAGTATTTTAAATTATTTTTGCTTGTTTTGTAAACAAATTGTAGTGTAAATACAAACTCAAAGAAAACAATATTTTAAATTACCTGATTCATTTGAAATCAGTCTTTTAATCCACCAGACGTAAGTTGTTAATCATAAATAATAGATGTCAGAAAATAAAAGTAATGTTTACAATTTCAGCAAAAAATGTCAAGGGCTATCCGAAAGTATCCAAATGAAAACTCGTCACGTGACAAAGCGACAATGGCGACAAAATTGTGAATTTCAGGCTGATAAGAGTTATTTTCATCTATTGTAAAAATGCATTTGAAACAATTTGAACCTTAAAATATGCCCCGATGCAGTATTTTATATTCATTCACCAGTATATGTAGAATTATTATACCTCACTTTTATTGACAATGCTAAACTCCCATAGGCCATCGTGACATAGAAATACTGTCAGACCCAGCGGGAATAAATTTACTGTCCAAAATATACTGTATCCCGCTGCCATAGCAATCACGTGCCACCAGCGGGAAAAAATTACTGTACAAAAAATACTGTATCCCGCTGCCTTAGCAACCACGTGCGGACTGCTTGAAAATTATACTGTCCCATTCGCGCATGCGCAGTACGCAGTTTTGCCTTTCCGCTTTAAACATACGACAAAATGGCAAGTAAACGTTTTTCAACGATAAGCGTGGACGTTTTGAAGGCATTGGATTGTGACAAGGACTCTAAAAACACTAAACGTGTAGTTAAACATGGTATGAACTTGTACGACGAATATCTTCGTTCAAATTACATGGATCTTAGTGATCTCGCGGAAAATCCAGTGGAACTTAACAACCAGTTATTAGGTTACGCTTTTTCTGTGCATCTGTACGTCAAAAAAACAGCGAGGAACTAAAGAATAAAACTTTGGACAGTCTGAAGTAGGGAATATCCAAGCATCTCTTAAGCACGTATATAATTAATTTGAAAGACCAGCAATTTTCATCAAGTAATGAAGCCTACAAGTCAAAAGTCAAGCAGCTTAAGCAAAGTGGACATGGGAGTGTCGAACACAAACCTGTAATATCTGACAGCGATCTGGAAAAATTAAGTGCCAACAGTGTGCCGTTTAATATTAACATATTAACACTCAATGTGGTTTTCAAAACAGGGTGTGGTTTAACTTAATGCACTTCCTTCTGAGGAGAGGTCAAGAGAATTTAGGGTCGTTGACGATTCAACCGGGAGAAAGTTTATACACCAGGTCATCGCAGAATCAACAAAAAATCACGGGTAGGTTCAATTAAAAAATATATATTATGCCAACCTTTCAAATGGTAGTAATTTTACTAAAAGCTGGCTGTTACTGCAAAGAATTATAACTATAAAAGATGGCTGTTAATTTGTTTGACAGAGGGAAAAAACCCATGAATTACATAGAATTTTAGTGGTGAAACCACCTGGGTGAAACCGCTTAATCTTTAAGCAAAAATATCTATTTTCGGTTTCAGGCAATTTTAAATGTCAGACCAGTGTTTTCAATTAAATGAATGCATCCTTTTAGGATTGACGATACGCCTGATGATACCACAGGAGAAGGAAAGATCTATGAGCACCCTGGCAGTACGTTTTGTCCAGTCCGATACTTTGAGAAGTACCTATCTAAACTGAACCCTAAACTTGAAGCATTATGGCAAAGACTGTTAGAATCATTTCAAGAGACCAGTGACATTTGGTATTGTGCTGCATCATTAGGAAAGAATACTTTGACTTTGTTAGCCAGTGAACTTTTATTTTTGTTATCAAAATATAAATAGTTATTCATTGCTGAAATTTTCTACAATTATTGAATCTTAAAATTGTTCATGGTTCTTATAAATTGTTCATGTTTGAAAAGTTTGTTTGTTATAATAAAATAAATATTACATGTCTGACAGGGTAACCCCTGTCAGACATGTAATATTTATTTTATTATACCGAACAAGTGATAAGAAATTGACTGTGTTAACCTTCAAATCCTCCTCGCTTATGGTTGAAAAACGTTTGCTGGCAATATTGCTTGCCATTTTGTCGTCTGTTTACAACGTCATAAATTGCATACTCAAGTGATAAGAAATTGACTGTGTTAACCAGTGTACTTTTATTTTTGTTATTAAAATATAAATGGTTATTCATTGCTGTATTTAAATACAATTATTGAATATTAAAATTGTTCATGGTTCTTATAAATTGTTCATGTTTGAAAAGTTTGTTCGGTATAATAAAATAAATATTACATGTCTGACAGGGTGACAGTAAATTTGTCAACTTTCGGAAAAATACTGTCAACCTCGGCTTCGCCTTGGTTGACAGTATTTCCTCAAGTTGACAAATTTACTGTCCCCCTGTCAGCCATGTAATATTTATATAATGTATCCAAGAAAATGAACTGTCTTTGATTTATAGCGTGACATGAATATTTTACGACTCTGGTTGACTTTCGATATGGGGTTTGCTTCAGCGTACAGGTCTGTCAATACTATATAAACTGTACGCTGAAGTTTCTTTAGCTACTGTTTCTTATGTCATTATATCTCACCTCCTACAAAAATGACCTAATCTGATTGGCTTAGAGGGGTCATGTGCCAGGGTTTTTTATCTTATTTTGGGGAAAAAGCCTGGCATTTTTACGAGGAAAAATAATCGCGCGAAATGCTGGATTTTGGGGAAAAAAATCACGCAAAACACTGGATTTTGGGAAAAAAAAGGAAAGTCCTAAATAATCAATTTAACATATTTTGCTGTTTTTAAAACAAATTGAAGGCAACAGATAATGAAATTATGCATTATGTTATATTTTCTACACTGGATCAGGTTAACTTATGTATTTGTAGTTAAAAAAAAAAAATGGGGGGGGGGGGGGGGGGAGAGGGTCTGGGGGAAAATTTACCTGCTGAGGGGAAAAATATCCTAGGGAAAAGGGCAGTTTTTCGGGGGGTCCCAAAGAAGGAAATAAAGCCCTGCGTGCCCATTGTGTATTTTCCATATACCCCTAGTAATTTCCATAGACCCTGAGTAATCAAGTAGTTGGTTGAGATATAATCGTTTCACAGTTAGTGACTGATGGTGTATGGGATAAACCAAACACAAATAAAAAATTGAACAAAACAACAAGCAAATCAACCAATTTAACTAAACTAAAATGTAGGTCCACGGGTAAAACAAAGCATAGACATTACTATTTAAGTCAGGAAAGTGATAGTGGTGTTCAAATGATTTAATCCGGATAATATTGATTGAAATCATGTCCAGTACTCGGTCAAAGCAAGACTGCCACTGATTGTTTTGCAAAATGTTTTTAAAGGGATAAATGATCAGGCTTACGAAAAAGAGAGTATGGCATGAATGGGATACATGCATGCAGTGATTTTTTTTGCTCAAATTTACAGCCGAATTTCGGCTGCTTCCCAATCGCAAAAATACACGTTTTTTCCCAAAATTCTGACCAAAATTACCCAAAAAAAGCCCAACTTCCAAAAAAAAAAAAAAATTTTTTTTTTTTTTTTTTTTTTTTTTTTTAGAAAGAAGTCTCATATAACTTAATTATGATTTCTTAAATCTAGGTCTCAACTTTATTTTTTTAACAATGTACAAAATATATAACTTAAATTTAGTCATTTTTGTCCATAAACTATATTCCCAAACTTGCCACTTTTATGGATTAAAAAAACAACAATTTGACCCGACTCCTTTTCTAGAAAACTCCCTGAACATGCACTTAAAAACAATATCACTTCTGTTACTTATAATCCTATTAATAATGCTTAATTTTTCCCAATTTCATGGTTTATCGCGCTATTTTTCCCAATTTAACGGTTTATCGCGCTAATTTTCCCAATTCAAATGGCACAGGCTCTAACAAATTAAAGCAAAAAAAATCACTGGCATGTCATGGTGTATTTTTATGTCCACCACTATAGTAGTGGGGGACATATTGTTTTTGCCCTGACTGTTGGTCCGTTGGTCTGTTGGTCTGTTTGCGCCAACTTTAACATTTTGCAATAACTTTTGCTATATTGAAGATAGCAACTTCATATTTGGCATGCATGTGTATCTCATGAAGCTGCACATTTTAAGTGGTGAAAGGTCCAGGTCAAGGTCATCCTTCAAGGTCAGAGGTCAATTATATGTGGCCAAAATCACTAATTTTATGAATACTTTTGCAATATTGAAGATAGCAACTTGATATTTGGCATGCATGTGTATCTCATGGAGCTGCACATTTTGAGTGGTCAAAGGTCAAGGTCAAGGTCATCCTTCAAGGTCAGAGGTCAAATATATGTGGCCCAAATCGCTTATTTTATAAATACTTTTGCAATATTGAAGATAGCAACTTGATATTTGGCATGCATGTGCATCTCATGGAGCTGCACATTTTGAGTGGTGAAAGGTCAAGGTCATCCTTCAAGGTCAGAGGTCAAATATATGTGGCCCAAATCGCTTATTTTATGAATACTTTTGCAATATTGAAGATAGCAACTTGATATTTGGCATGCATGTGTATCTCATGGAGCTGCACATTTTGAGTGGTGAAAGGTCAAGATCAAGGTCATCCTTCACAAGGTCAAGGTCATTCTTCAAGGTCAAACATCATATAGGGGGACATTGTGTTTCACAAACACATCTTGTTAAATCTTGTCCTCCATCTGTAATTTAAATATACGAAGATCATCGTAAGGTAATACGGAAATGTAACACTTATTTTTCCAATCAGATCCCCTTCCTATCCTTTACATTCCCATCCATTTTTACCAAAATATTCACATCTCTCATCTTTTCTAGCACTGCAACTCTCGAAAACTTATTAAACATTGTTTTCCTTTCATGCTTGCAGATGAATTTCTGCGACTCTGACACTCCAGTCTATGTGCTTTTATAATTTAAATTACACGTATTTCAATCTGATAGGTTCCCATTATAATACTGCCAACTTTCAAAACATAATATCTGGCTTTTCCTTTTCCTTTTCCAAGCCTGGCATAATTTTGATGTCATCTTCCAATAATTTCAATAATATTTCAGACACCAGTACAAACATCGTTTTGGCAGCTATATTTCAATAAAGCATTTTTCGTCAAAAGCCCCATACAACAGAAAACACACACTTAAAATTAATATTTTAAGTTAGAATGCAATTGATGTCATCAAAATACTCAAAAAGCATATACCGGTAGGATATTAGAAATAGCCACATAATACAAAGTCTCAGATTGTTAAATGGCTTTTATGTATGAAGAGAAAAAGAACTCTTTAGAAATTAGTCACCACGGAGGGATACTTGACCTATACATAACACCAGCAGACACGATTGAATACATTCAAATATTTTAGTGGCTGATTTGAGAGAAATCCCATTGAACTTTAGCCACATCACTGTGTCTGTGCACAGGGTAAAGCATGTAACACTGTTCAGTGTAAGGAATTCCGGACTACTCTCTCAATGTTCAAATGACACATAGACACGAATTGTGGCTCAGTTACAATTGCACGTTAAAATCCATCTTGCAGAATTTCAGGGTCTGTACGCAGTCACTAAATCGTCAAGGGAAGAGTTAATTGACTATCGATAAACACAGTTTTGCTTTCAAGGTGAGAAAACAAACACTACTGAAATAGAAGTGTCTCAATGAGATGGAAATCGTTTAATGATCTAACCACAAATGTTTTCTGTACTTGGTCAGCACCTCTGGAAATGGTTCCTGAACGCCTGAATAGGCTACCCTAATTTGCCAGTTTGCTATATTTGCTATTTTGAATTCAATTTTATATTGTAAAGCATTGTGCTAAAATGTGCCATTTACAAATAGCAATGAGGTTTTTAAAGACTTGTGTCATGCAAAAATGGGTCTTATGCCATATGCGCTCATTATAGCTATATCCCACCCAGATTACGCATCTTGCAGTCTAGCAAGGCCCTTGCTACACTTTGGAGGATTGGAGCCGGGGCCCTTAGCGGGGGGAATTTCGCATTGTTTTGGGCGAAAAGGGGAATTTTACAAGATCTTTTCACCAACCATTCAACACTTAAAATTGTTATATTTTAATGTAATTTACATAAATATACATTTAATCAAAAGTTAATAGCACGATATCAGCTGGCAACATAGGTATACAAGTAAAAAAAAAAAAAAAAATTTTAAGGGGGGAATTTTTAGCTGAAATAGGGGAAAAAAGTATACACTGTAACTCCAATATAACGCGCTCCGTTATAACGCTGAATCCAATATAACGCGGAGGATGCTTGGATCCCATTTTTTCTCAAACCTTCCATTTTATTTCTGATTCAAATCCGTATTATGCAACTTCATGTATTTTCAGACAATTCAAAGATGGCGGCAATCACGTGTTGATTGCTTTATTCAACCGTCGGTTGAACCGATTATAATCGCCTCGAGGTTAAACAACACCGACAGCTAATTGGTGTTAATCTGTTGTGTAATGTCAATAAAGGTGTGAAAAACTCGCGTGTCAGTGTTTATTACATGTATTCCTCATCCGAGCGGTTCAGTGCGATAATTTCCATAAGTTAAGTGCAAGCGGGATAGTTATACAATTAAAGTAATTCAAAATGATTGAAACATTCTTACTTTGATATGGTTGCAGTTTGACTATATTAAATGAGCGGCTGTGAAATATACTGCCTACTGTATAAAACAACTTTTTCTGTCATTTCATTATCATTCTAGTATTATGTCATTTAATCTTTCAGTTCGTGTATAAGAAATTAAATAATGCAGACGATTTATTTACATGCGAACGCAGTGTACCGGTAATTGTTCACAGCTAGAGTTTCACTTTCATTTTCGCGCGGTATCAGAAAGTCCCTGGGAAACACGATTTTTGCAAGCGTATGACGCATTAAAACAATTTTTTTTGTACATGAGTCGTATTGCATTCAATCTAAATTTAAAGTCGCTCGTCCAATGAAAGCTCTGCCCCATAATGCACTGTACTCTTAACACTTCTGAAAATGGCATATATGCGTACGGTTGTGTTTACGAATTTTTTAAACATATATCGTCATTAATGTTCAAGATTATTATTTTTTAAGTGATGTTGCAATTTTATTGGATTATCGGATAAATGTGCACATAAGAAAAGCGGTATGTATACTGTTATCGATACGATTTGGTTTATATGCATGTATTTGCGTAAACACAGCATGGCAATATACATGACCTATATTATAGGCTATTCTATACCTGTTTTTCTATAGCGCCCTGCAGTAAATGAGCTCAAAACCTATAACGCGGATCCGTTATAACGCTGTTTCGCGGCTTGGACCCCATTGACCGCGCTATATTGGAGTTACAGTGTACTATTTTAAGGGGGGAATGGAGCCGAATTTCGGACCCATAACTGGCCAAACGAGGGCCCTGTCTGATCAGGAGATACATAATGAGACCATTATAAACCACTTTGAGTGATTTTATAGGGGAAAGCTTTGCCTCTGTCCAGACTGCGCAAATGCTCAGGCTGTTTGCGCAGGCGGGGCTTGAGCTGGGCTGGCATAAACGCCATAAGACCCATTTTGCATGAAGCGGCAATGAAAGTATGATTTGAATGTATCAAAACAAAAACTGCGTGTTTATCAAATATTAACAAACTATATATTCCGATGGTAGAGAAATAAACACATAGTAAGCCATGTGAGTGTAACCAGGATTCGACATTAAATTTTTTTACAGCCAGACCATCGGATCAGCTCCTCTTAAAATGTACTAGCCCGAATCTGATGTCTACTAGACCATAAATGACATAGCAAATAAACACAATTGTGTCATGTAACTGTTTAATCAGGTTTTATCAGTAAATAATTAGTGAACACAAGAAAGTTATTTTGATGCACAGATTAAAAAATAAAATAAAACTATTTAACAACATAAATTGTTTGTTATAATTTCACTGTTTATCACCAGTTAAAACAAATGATGTCTGTACAGCAGGTGACATTTATTCAACGTCATCAAATTCTGGCCTCCTTGACCGCTGTGCTCCATGCAACCACAGCTCCAAGGCCCTTTTCCCATCATAATCTGTGTCAGTTTTACCGTCGGATTCTTCTTTATTAACCTATTTGTCGGACGAAAATCCAATTTTGAACAAAGCCATTCTTTAAATTACATTCTCTCGTCTGCTACGCCAAATGTTTACATTGATGATACCGATTTTTGACAGAAGTCGTAAAAACATGATGTAAAGTTCTAAGACACTGCAGAAAATCATTAACAGTCTGCAAAACTATTACTTTCATCTTCATAGCCAATGTGGCTATGAAACTTTCAACATTTCATAGCCAGAGGCAATTTTTCAAAGCCAAACTTTTGTCCATTGATATTATTATGAAAAGACGTCAACAGTCCTTATTATACATGTAATGCAATTAAGGGTTTGAGTTGTGAACAAATCAGTGGTGTTTAGACTTTTATCCAATTCTTGATATCTGGCTTATTCACAAAAGAACTCTACACAGTATTTTGTTATTCTAATCTGAGTCAGCATATGATAATAATTTCAGCATCTGATATATAGTCAGTCTGAAGAACTACATCATGATGCACGGCCACATCCATTGTAACATCAACTGCCTGGTCACATGCATTATGCCAACATTGATGCATCTGTTGATTTGGGCCCAGGGCCCAAAATAGCCCTATGAGGTTTGGCAGGGGTTTCAATTGTCCCAAATTTGAAATTCGGAAAATTAGGCCGGGGGACTGGGGCCCTAACAAATTTCTGATGAATACAATGCGAAATATTATAAACCGTCTGACCGTATCACCGCATGTGTATTAGTCATTCTATTATTGTTAATTAAGAATGTGGAAGATAAATTATAATCGACGACAAGCGGTAACTTATAATCGACGACAAGCGGTAACCGACGACAAGTACTGTATCCGAAAACGACAGTCCGAAAAGGACGTGTTTTTCCCAGGAAATAAAATGTGCAATATCGTTTAACTGAAGAAAATTAAAAACCAGTTACCTAGCAAATACATCATCATTATAGAGTTTGTTTAACATATTGCCTAACAAAATGATATTGCACTGCTTTACTTCGCTAATCGATCACTTAAAACTTTGCATGCTTCGTAGATTTTCTTCTGAAAGTAGTGAAGATTTTTCGTCAGTTGCAGTTCATGTCCGTGCCATCCGCTAACCAATCAGAAATTAATAAATAAAATACCGAGCAAAATCTGTACCGAGGGCAAATTTCTGGAATGCTAAAGCACACGAACGAATTTTCGTAAATTGATTATTTATCGGTTTATTTCCAAACTGTCTTTTCGGATTTTTTTCATCTCAAATCAGGCGATCGATATTCAATTTTTATATCGCCAGAGCTTGGATTTCATCGCATTGGCGATCAGGCGATGGGTTAATTTTGCAGACTGATTAATATTCATGACAACTTGACCAATGAAAACAAGCAATTTCTGCGGGAAGCTCTCCTTCGCGTCTAAAAATAGCGATGAATCATGTGAATGCTCCGCGTTTATTTATATACGCTAGTTTTGTTCTGATGTAAATAACGGATACGAGAGTTATTTTACACATTAAGAGAAAAAGGTTTTCGGTTAGTTATAGTTATATGAATTAGTATAGATTTTGTATGTACGACCAGTTGGACAAGCTAGCCCACAGTTTTACTAGCCCGACCAATGATCTTACTAGACAATGTCTGTCGGACGTGCCTTAGTGTCGAACCCTGGTAACCCAGCAAGAAAAATCCACAAACACAAATGGGATCAAACCCGGTACCTCCCGGTTTCAAATCAGATACTAACGTGTCGCTATAAAAGCTAGCTCACATAGCAAGGCAGTATAAGTTCTCCTTATACCAAACCCAGCTAAATTGTACACAAGCACCCTCCAATTGTGAAATTCATCCACAAATTTCCCCAAGCCACGACATATGAGGGATGTCTGACACACATTTAGGGTTTTTCACGTTGGGCGCCAATGTAACCCAGCCAGAAAAATCCCCAACCACAATGGGGATTGAGCCTGGGACCTCCCGATTCCAAATCAGGCAGACACTCTACTACATTGCTATAAAAGCTAGCTCATACAGCAACTTCAGCAAGGCAGTATAAGTTCTCCATATACCCAACCCATCTTTATGAGGACTATATGATGTGAACTCAAGTAGTATAATTAGCTCTATTAGCCGGAAGAGCTTATGTCATGGCGTGGTTTCCGTCGTCTGTCCATCCGATAAAGTCCACAGTTTTCATCCAATTCTTTTCAAACTTGTTCAGTGTCTTTATATTAATGAGGACTCGAACTCTATTGAAAATGGGTTACATCAGAGTAAAAAGTCCAGAATTATCTCCCCTTGAATTTCAGAAAATTGTGAAATTTAGGGCTTGTTTACACAATAAAGTCCACAGTTTTCATCCAATTATTTCCCAACTTGCACAGTGTCTTTATCTGAATGATGAGTCAAACCCAATTGAAAATGAGCAATATTGGAGTTATAAGTCCAGAATTATCTCCCCTTGAATTTGAGAAAAAAATGGAAATTCAGTTTTTATGCCCCCCTTCGAAGAAGAGGGGGTATATTGTTTTGCACATGTCGGTCGGTCCGTCGGTCCGTCCACCGAATAGTTGCCGTATGATAACTCAAGAACGCTTAAGCCCATGATCATGAAACTTCAAAGGTACATTGATCATGACTTGCAGATGACCCCTATTGATTTTCAGGTCACTAGGTCAAAGGTCAAGGTCACGGTGACTCGAACCAGTAAAATGGTTTCCGGATTATAACTCAAGAAAGCTTGCGCCTAGGATCATGAAACTTCATAGGTACATTGATCATGACTCGCAGACGACCCCTATTGATTTTCAGGTCACTAGGTCAAAGGTCAAGGTCACGGTGACTTGAACCAGTCAAATGGTTTCCGGATGATAACTCATGAACGCTTACGCCTAGGATCATGAAACTTCAAAGGTACATTGATCATGACTCGCAGATGACCCCTATTGATTTTCAGGTCACTAGGTCAAAGGTCAAGGTCACGGTGACTCGAACCAGTAAAATGGTTTCCGGATGATAACTCAAGAACACTTACGCCTAGCATCATGAAACTTCATAGGTACATTGATCATGACTCGCAGATGACCCCTATTGATTTTCCGGTCACTAGGTCAAAGGTCAAGGTCACGGTTACTTGACACAGTAAAAACAATTCTGGATGATAACTGAAGATAGCTTACGCTTAGGATCATGAAACTTCATAGGTACATTGATCATGACTGACAGATGACCCCTATTGATTTTCAGGTCACTAGGTCAAAGGTCAAGGTCACAGTGACAAAAAACGTGTTCACACAATGGCTGCCACTACAACTGACAGCCCATATGGGGGGCATGCATGTTTTAAAAACAGCCATTGTTTTATGTGATAAAGTTAGTAATTTTCATCCAATTCTCGGCAAACTTGCACAGTGTCTTTGTATCCATGAGAACTCAAACCATTTTTTAAAAAGAGCAATATCCAAGCAATAAGTCCAGAATGACTTCCCATTTAATATGAGAAAATTTTGAAATCCCGCAGGTTTTTTTTTCCTTCTTTGTGACTCGCCGAAAATGCCCATTTCCCCTCGCATTTTTTTCCCCTCATGTGGTCAATTTTCCCCTTGATTTTATTTTTCCCTCCCAATTTTTTTTATATTTTTATATATATTTTTTAAACCTTTAATTATATAAAATTACCTGATCCAGTGTAGAAAATAGAAAAATATTGCATAATTAAATTATCTGTTGCCTTGAATTTGTTTTTAAAAACAGTAAAATATGTAAAATTGAATATTTAAGACTTCTTATTTCCCCAAAAATCTGGCGTTTGGCACAATTTTCCCCAAAATCCGGCGTTTCAGGCGATTTTTTTCCCCTCAAAAAAGGCCAGGCCCTTTCCCCAAAATCTGATAAAACCCCCTGTCCCGCTTGTTTACGCAATTAATTCCACAGTTTTCATCCATTTATTTCCAAATTTGCACAGTATCTTTATATCAATGAGGACTTGAACCCTATTGAATATGAGCAGTATCGGAGAAATAAGTACACAATAATCTTCCCTAGAATTTGAGAAAATTCTCTTTGTTTGCGCGATTAAGTACACAGTTTCCATCTTATTCTTTCCAAACTTGCACAGTGTTTATAGCAGAAGAGCGATTCAGGCCCTCATGGGCCTCTTGTTTGTATCGTCTAACACTTAGCGTGGTTTGACTATAAAAACACACATTACATGTGGTGAGTATGCGAAATTGTCAAAAAAAAAACACACAATAGTTAAATTTGTGTTTCCTATTTAATTATTTAGACACGTACATTTTCAAACTTTATTTCAAAGTCAGCATTTAAGTGGAATATCTTTTGTAAAGATATTTCTTGTAATATTTAATTGTTTTTATACCCCTGGTAGGGTGGCATATAGCAGTTGAACTGTCTGTCAGTCAGTACGTGTGTATGTCAATTTGTCCGTCCGTCCGAAAAAAACACTTTAACGTTGGCCATAACTTTTGCATTATTGAAGATAGAAACTTGATATTTGGCATGCATGTGTATCTCATGAAGCTGCACATTTTGAGTGGTGGAAGTTCAAGGTCAAGGTCATCCTTCAATGTAAAAAAAAATTAAAAAATTCAAAGCCGCGTTCTCATGAAGATGCACATTTTGAGTGGTGGAAGTTCAAGGTCGAGGTTATCCTTCAAGGTCAAAGGTAAAAAAATAATAAATTTTCAAAGCGGCGTTCTCATGAAGCTGCACATTTTGAGTGGTGGAAGTTTAAGTACAAGGTCATCCTTCAAGGTCAAAGGTCAAAAAAATAATATTTTTTTTATTTCAAAGCGGCGCAATAGGGAGCATTGTGTTTCTGACAAACACATCTCTTGTTTATATTTTGTTTTAGCGATAATAAAGCATTTTTGTCCTTGTCTATAGTATACCTATAGTTATTTGTGAAATCATGTTCAACGTTTTATAAATTGAGAACTGTGAATGTAAACAAATCTTAGCTTATACTATTGCATTGTTAACACCATTGATACAACGAGGAAAGTCAATAATGAGAAGAAGGTAAACTGTTAAGTTTATATACAAGTGAAATTTTTAAGTTTAGTTGTGCTAATGCTTATTTCAATAGAGAACTCTCTTTTTTGGTGTGGCATAATGATATACTACATCACCCAAGCAAGTTGTGACATAACAATATACTACATCACCCAAGCAAGTAGTAACATAACGATATACTATGTCACCCAGGCAAGTAGTAACATAACGATATACTATGTCATCCAAGCAAGTAGTAACACATACATGCCATACGTCCCGATCTCGGCGGGACAGTCCCGCTTTTGGGCCCTTTGTCCCGCCGTCCCGATATGAGACGATTTGTCCCGACATTCGTAAAAAACGATGTAAGGTCTATAGGTTCCCAATAAAATTCGCTATTGAAGCTCTGTTTCGCTAACACCTACCCCCGCTAATCCCTTTATTGCCCCCAATTAACAATCCGATTCTACTTATCGTGTGTACCAGTGTTATTTATGACACCTTGTCAGCGATTTATCGGCTAATTATTGATTTTATCAGGCATTCACACCATGGTGGTCTTCAAGATAGTGGTCGCTTATTACTATCGATAGTTGTATTATAATGAAATAAATGTTGAAAATGTGTTTATTTTTGTATTTGTTTGAAACGGTTTACAAAACAATTGTTTTGTAAAATTAACTCTACGTAATTAATGAGTCTTTTACATTCAATGTTTAGTTCATAAATAGCGGGATAATCCGAATGTGCAATATACCAAAATCGCAACAAACAGTCCAATAAGTGATACCCATCCTGTCTAGTGTAATTGGGTGTAATTGTAATAAAAACAACAAGGTGCTATGCATGACAGTTTGACCCTACTCCAATTAAGCTAAAAACCACGAGGTGCTATGCATGACAGTTTGACCCTACTCCAATTAAGCCGCGACAATTGACAAGTAACAAACTGCGCATGGATACATGCTTAAAAAAACATCGCAACAAACAGTAAAAGTGGTGCCCATCTTGTCTTGTGTTATTGTAATAAAAACAACGTGTTGTTATTCATGACAGTTTGACGCTACCCCCAATACAGCGCCGACAATTCACAATTCAGTTTAATCTGTGTATATAAGAAGAAAACAAAATATGATTATTAACATTAGAGAAAAAAATTCGAGTAAAGCAGCCATAGACTTCTCTTGTGCTTTTGTTTTTGTTGGTGTAAAAACGGTTGAGGCGTTGTTGAGAGGTAAAATAAACACAAAGACGGTTTGCTTCCACCAAAAACCTACCTCTGAAATGTGTTCGGCCGCGCAATCCGTGTGTAACTGATGTAACTGTTCGGTAGATAGTTTACTGTAACCCGTACTTTCAGTGTACTGGATAGCCTCCCCTGCGTTAATGTTTGCCATTGAAATTAATATCATGAGTATTGTTGTCGTAATGTTCTAGATTTTGTACTCTAAAAAGATGAATATTTTCCTCGTTGTTTGCTATTGTCTTATTTTATAAAACTGTTATTGTTATGTTTTAGATTCCATGCTTCATATCAGATGTTTTATGTCTTGAATAAAAGTATCATGAGTTTTTGTTAGTACTATACTGACTACAGTAAAGTTGGGATGATATATCGTTTTAGGTGTCCCGCTTTTGGGTCAAATGTCCCGACAATTTTTTATGGAATGTCCCGCTTTGGAACTTAAAAATTATGGCATGTATGAGTAACATAACGATATACTATGTCATCCAAGCAAGTAGTGACATAACTATATTCTACGTCACCCAAGCAAGAAGTAACATAACGATATACTATGTCACCCAAGCAAGTAGTATTAACATAACGATATACTATGTCACCCAAGCAAGTAGTGAATGATGTTGTTTATATTAAGAACGAGAATGCCCTAATGACATCACATTGATTTAATTGATGTATTTTGTTTTACTATCAATAGAGTCATGAAAACACCTCAGTAGCTGATAAATGCAATATTCATATTGCTCATGAATAGCCAAGGAACACACAAAACACAAGTCTTTTCCTTAAGGTTCATTTTTTTGCATTCTAAAAAAAATCACTATTTTACACTTGTCTTTACTTCTACATCCTGTATCCCTGATTTGTCTTGTAAAGCACACATAGCAACATATTTGAGCGAGATAATTGTTATATTATTTCAGTTTTATAATAAGATACCATTAATCTTCAATAAAACATTGAAATATATCGGGGGTTATGATGAAAACAGTTCCTGCACCCCCCCCCAAAAAAAACAACAACAATTTCAGGTAGCAATGTTGGTAAGTTGATTTCAATTAGTTGAGAATCTGATAGGGTGTTTGATGGCTGAACAGGTATTAAGGTATTAATAATAAGTATTCACAGAGGTTTGTTGACCTTTTTGGGAAATAACTAATGAGCTAATTATTTTTCTGTTTTGAATACACAGTTGATGTACAGAGGACACTTTGGCAAGCAAGGGCTCATGCATTTTAGGCAAGAGAAATAGAACTTGAGCCAGACGCTGGACATTCACGGACTTTCCTCCTGTCTAGGTGGAAGTGACTGTCGTTGGAAAAGTGGTATTGTAAGCAGCAGAAATGTAACTCAAGCCAAACACTTTACACTATACTGACCTCCCTCCTGTTTGGTTGAAAGTGACTGTTGTTGGAACAGCGGTATGGTGAGCAGCAGAAATGTTACTCAAGCCAAACACTTGACACTATAATACTGGCCCCGTCCTGTTTAGTAGGAAGTGACAGTAGTTGGGATAGTTATCTAGGGAGCAGCAGAACCAGAATTGAAGCCAAATATTGGATATGTACTGACCTCTATCCTGCCTAGGTGGAAGTGACTGTGGTTGGAACAGTGGTCAA
Source organism: Dreissena polymorpha (assembly GCF_020536995.1). Lineage (NCBI taxonomy): Eukaryota > Metazoa > Mollusca > Bivalvia > Myida > Dreissenidae > Dreissena > Dreissena polymorpha. The sequence continues at coordinate 187,240,030 of NC_068355.1, read as the reverse complement.
GTGAGCAGCAGAAATGGAACAGCCAGACACTGGACCTATACTGACCTCCCTCCTTTATGGTGGGAGTGACTTTGGTTGAGATTGTTGTCAAGTCAAGAATTACAAGCCAAGTCTTGTCAGGTAAGATTACATTGATATCAATAACAGCCACAGCCTCAGTGGCATGCAGCCCAATCACAGATTGCATGCTCAACTGAGGTTAAGTTCTTAGATATGTGCTATTGTGATCAGTCTTTGTCTGCTGTCAAATGTGTGTTGCCTGTCATGTTATGGTAACACAGGAAAAAAGTTTTTAAAAACTGGACATGTGTTTTCAGTTCTAACCCAATTGAGAATGAATCCATATTACATGTAGATACTGTGTGTTGTAAATTTGGATTGGACATTGTAATTTTAGACAATTATTCATCACAGTGTTGTAAGTTGCAAGTTAGTCTTATCAATTATCAAGTCATTATCAAGCATGTTATTTATCACTTGTAGCAACTCAGTCAAATTATTTTAAATGCGTGTTTCATAAATTCCATAAATATACCTCTAACATTTAAGCATGCTAATGACATCTTTAGGTCTTTAGTATTAAGTGTTTATGCAGTGTGCATTCCTGTTTCAAAAAGATATTGAATACTTCTTAAATTCCATTAAGTTAATGGAAAACCTATAATAAACTTATAATTCCTGCATAAACAGAGAAGTTTGGTACAATTTTTAATTATGAGTTGTTTCCCTTGGACTGATCCTAATGGTATATCTCCTTTTTTCCATTTTAAAGTGTAAAATATTGTAACCATCTCTGAATAATATTACAATGCCATGAAGTTGGAGCAATCTATAGCCAGATCAGACTAGAATATGTAATCTACCCTGTGTCTCGTCTAAAAATAGTAGCATATGTTTCTACTCAAATTTCTTTGATGTTTATATATTATCACAGCCAGACCAGTGTGTGCTTTTCACCATTTAGGGAATGGGGCCAGGTCCCTTGTGAAAAATCATGTTGTTTTGACTTATATTGGGAATAAAATACTGATATTTTTATGCTAACAAATCATTAAAAATTGAGAATAAAAGTGATTTAAAAAAAACTTGATAAAAAAACGTTATGAAACCGAAAGCAGAAGTTTTGAACAAAAAATTCAGTCTATCTTACGGAGGTTGCGAAGATAGTCACTGTATGGCCATTGGTTGATTCAGCATACAATCTATCTTGTGGAGGATTCTGTAGATAGTTGATGTATAACTTTTCCATATTTTCAAAATCTGAATACTTAACAAATACTTACACATTTCCTTGAAGCGTTTACGTGTTTGAAACTTCGGTTAATATCATTATTCTTCAAGCACAGTATATCGCAAAAGTTGTTTTAATTTGTGCATATATTTATGATCTTCATGTTTTTATTTATGCCAGAAAATGTGGCTGATATTACGGATTCCAGGTGGCGAGTTCACATGAAAATAGCCTTTATCAGTTGCAACTCCCATGAACCAGAGGGTCAATAGCTGGGAGTTGGAGTATTGGGACAATGTATAACCCTTGAAAGTCTCAGATCTAGAATCATTAAAGTGGGGTTGTTAAAAAAAAAAGAATGATTCTTATCAAAGATAATTGATAAATATAACAAATATTTAAATCTTGGTGAGCAAAATCTGATCATTGTGTTTGCTGCATAAAACAACTAAATCATGAACAACCATACCATTGCAAAGACATTATGTTTTTTATGGTGGTATTTTTATTGATTTTGCGCTCATTTGCAGTTCTAACTGATATCCATGTTTTTAAGATGGCAGCGTTATATCCTCTGTTTATTACATTGCTTAAGTGCTTGCCTGTAACAAAATTGCATGGCCTGGATCTTATTTTAAGTATTTCAAGTTAATAAGTGTAAATTAACCACAATTTCAAATTTTACATTTCTATTTCATTTATTATTATTGAACAACAAACACATATATCTCAGCAGTAACATAAAACTGCTCTGTCATACAAATATAAACAACTGATGAGGAACATCCCTAATGTTATTTAAATTAAAGTTGACTTAAGGTTTATGTTGAAAATAATATTATAACATATATGTTGTCTTTCAAAGCTTTTTTGTGAGCAAGAATGTGGCAGTCCAACTGGTGTTTTTTCATAAAAAATAAAACAGGAGCGTTGAATACATAGGACACTTATAAGGGATTGTCTGATATTATCTGATTTAACTGTAAGGTGGTTAACACTCATACTGTTTAATTTGTTTGTTATTTCATCCGTGAACACTTAATAGCAGATCTTAAACTCAATACATGTACTTCAAACAGTTAAAATCAGATCATCATGCAACTTGTTAATAATGGTTGTAATATATCCGCTGTAATAATGTTAATGTATGTAATATATAGGCTAAGTTTGTTAACCAGCCAGATCCCATTAAGCACATCTGAATTGTTTAAATCGTAAAACAATGCCCAAATTCCCTTTTCCTCTCTACTCCCATAGTTTGCATCTGGAGATCATGAAACATGGTGGTAATGTTTGTTGGCATATAATATCCAACACGTTTGATAACCATCAAAATCCCAGGAATACTTCTGAATTATGGCACTTTAATTATCCCAGGTTTGCCAAGTTTTCTCCTCTATAAAAGTTTTTTTTTCAATTACTCGAGTTTGATTAACCATTATTGATGATATTCAGATATAGCAAGTTTAAATGGAGACCAATCTAAAGTTTGTATTTGATAGGTGTTTGGGTCAAGGACTATTTTACTAAAAATGTATACTGTATTTTACCATGCATAGCGCGCGGTTTTTTACCTTCAAATTTCAAAATAAAAATTCAGTGCGCGTAATACATTGACACAACGCTTTCCTGGTTGCTAAATTGCAAAAAATCCATTTCGTAATCGTAAATCTTCACAATTGCCGCCATTTTTGTTATTGCAGAAAACTACACCCTATAATGTTATAGACTGAAGGGGCCGTTGTCGAAACAACATATAGCGGGAAAGGTTAGGAATGAACGGGGTAGTAACAGTTTTGACAAAAATTAAAAGATGAAAAAAATGTCTTTGTTGGTGTTTTCACACTTCTTCATTGATTGTTCATTAAAAAAAATCGAGGTATATCGATCCCTGTGTGTCGCGGTATTGTTTGTTAAAGTTTTTGTTGTCATGAAAACTCGTTGATTTACAACGCAAAACGTCTTATTTGAACTGAGGCTAATTATTTCAATCATATTTTTCAACTTCGCTTTTGCTTTATTTTGATAATTTAATCCAAAGTTTAATGTTAGCAATTCCGAAAATTTGCACTCTATGTGAATTGACAGTTTGACGTCATCAAAGGAAAGCCTCTTCCTGTCTGAAGCAATAAAATGACAAGTTTCTCGCCGACAAAATTGGCTTCCTTTGTCTAGCAATCAACATGCCGAACCAATCCTGTGTTTGTTCCTCAATGGCAATCGTCCAATTAAATAATAGCACGTGCAAAGCTCCGCCTTCGAATCTTTTGAAGAGAACGGAGGTGGAGTTCAACGGTTAATTGAGCAAGTGTTTTACGTAGGTTGAGTTCCGATTTGCCGAAATTACTCGGCCCTAAGCATTGAAACGACCAATACGTTTATCAATGATTTTCCGATCTCTGCATAAATATGCTACTGTGCGAGTATACTACGTAGTTTACAAACCAACAATAGAGATATAGACTCGTTTTATTTTCTTTCAATAGAGACAAACAAATGATATTTGTCAAATGGCTTTACGCCGATAACGCCAACTGTATGGAATTGAGCGTTCGGGTGTATTGTTTGTCTCACTATAATATCAACTAGACGCAGTGAATGCGCGAAATACCGGGTCAAACTGGATTTAATGGGGAGCATCTCTTAATGGGGAAATATTTAAGTCGATGAAAAATAAAATGGGATCCACGGACGATTTGCGTAAAATTGGACATTGCGATGTTGCGGGTCTGCAGAAGAAGATGTCATACGATGTTGTGAGCGGCAGGAAATGAAAATGTTACACTGTTCAAATGTGAGTAATAGGTAATGGTGGTTCGAATTTAACGCGCAGGGGTCTAAAAAAAAAACACGCGCAGTGCGCAGCAATAAGGACATATCGGTGTTCACGAGAGAATAATCTTAAAAATTATCAAAAAATATAGTGCTATGCAACCCATGCTCCTGATCGTATAAACGCTCCCTACTTTAAAACAAAAAATTAAGCGCCCGAAAAACTCAGATTAAATAATTGCGCAATATAAGAATGGCGGCCATTTTCGGCCAAATTTTCGGGTTTTTGGTCTTGAATTCTTTTTTTTCTCCATTTTGGCTTTAAAAAATCGCATGCGCGTTATACATGGTAGCGCGTTATACATGGTAAAATACGGTAAACAATTTCAGCTCAATAACTTAAGTTTTGATAAAGGTATTGCATTCAAATGCTCTGTGTGGGAAGCTTACATTGAGACCTAGCTTGAGATTGCATTTGGGGTTAGACAGTGTCAATTTTACAACAAAGAGGGCATATGTTTATGCTATAGAGCTTACGTTTGGAAGAAAAGACTGACCAAGCTTTAGATTGCATTTGGGGCTGGTCAGTGTCAATTTTACAACAAAGAGGGCATCTGTTTATGCTATAGAGATTACGTTTGGACGTATAGACTGACCAAGCTTTAGATTGCATTTGGGGTTGGTCAGTGTCAATTTTACAACAAAGAGGGCATCTGTTTATGCTATAGAGCTTAAGTATGTAAGTATAGACTGACCAAGCTTTAGATTGCATTTGCAAGGGTTGGTCAGTGTCAATTTTACAACAAAGAGGGCATCTGTTTATGCTATAGAGCTTACGTTTGGAAGTATAGACTGACCAAGCTTGAGATTGCATTTGGTTCAAGGTCACTGTCTCTTAATGTAGAAAAATAGTTTCTGCTCAATACATTTAGTTTGGATGGAGGTATTGCAATGACATATTGTGAGTAGGTTGTTGTCATGTAGAGTGATTCTATCGTGGAGAAGTACATTGTAGAGACCGATTGGAGTGGTTAATATAACAAATATAACTTAACAAGCAAACAAACAAACATAAAATATTCGATCCTTTGTAACATGACTTTGGTCATTTATGCATTATTGTTTAATAATCCTTCGCACTGTTAGTGCATTGTAGCCTTTTAACCTGTGCATTGTATAAACAACTAGGATTGACTGAAAGCCACTACATTCAATCAGTCTTTTTCAACTGATTGATATTTTGTTGGTTTGTTGTATTCTTTTATAATGTGCTGTACATTGTCATGTTTCAGTAAAAATGCCATATACCTTTCAGCATTTAGGGAAGCGGCCTGGGCCTTGTATCTTGGGGAAAATAGCAATGCTTTGACTAAATTTGGGAAATTTGAGTATTTTATTGCATGCTAACAAATACTTTAAAATTGAGAATAAGTGTTTTCCATATTGTATTTACTTAGTGTCAACCCACAGAGCTTCATAGAGAAATTAAATCAATGTTGCATTTTGTTTTCATAAAAAAAATGCGTGCAAAACTTCAATTGTAAAATTGTAAAATTTACCAATGAATAAAGTTACTTTACATACATGTGTAGTACGTATAACAAGTTGTATAGTACTTTTTTTGTATTGTGTTACTAATTTTGGTGTTAAATATATACTTGCTTCATGAAAACAGCAAAACAAAGCATATAAGATTTGGTTTTCAATTCTATATACTTTTATGGCCAAACTGAGTACAATCTTACCTTTATTGACGCCAATTACCGTATTTTTACTTGTATATCGCGCTCCCATGTATAGCGCTCATGCGATTTTTAAAAGCAAAAATGGAGAAAAAAAAGAAATCAAGACCAAAAAACCTGAAAATCGGGCCGAAAATGGCCGCCATTTTTAGATTGCGCATTCATTTAATCTGAGTTTCTCGAGCGCTTAATTGTTTGTTTTAAAGAAGGGAGCGTTTATACGATCAGGAGCATGGGTTGCATAGCACTATGTTTTAGACAATTTGTAAGATTATTCTCTCGAGAATATGGGGGCCCTAAAAAGGGTCGTTGTGGTCAGCGTGATGGTCTAGGTGTTGTCTATAATGGTCTTCTGTTGATGTCTGATGCGTCAAAACCTTTGAAATCATCGGTGTCATTGTCGCTGTCGAAAAACTTCGACAATAGCAAGTGAACGTTTAAAACTACACTGTTGAACGTTTAATATTTATACACACTGAGGTGCCAATGCATACTTTCAAGTTCTCAAGTGTCAATTAGGGACTCAAATGCTAATTAGCGTCTCAAATTACTCAACAAGTTAATTTACTTATTGCTACATGAAAGATGTCAATTACGAAGTGCAAAGACCCCGTTCACACCTACCTTATCCTGGGAAACACAACTCCTTCACACCTACCTTTATCTGCATTCATTTTATGTCGAAACAGCCCCTTAAAATGCGATCAATGAAGAAGTGTGAAAACACCAACAAAGACATTTTTTTCATCTTTTAATTTTTGTCAAAACTGTTACTACCCCGTTCATACCAACCTGACCCGCTATTTGTTGTTTCGACAATGGCCCCTTCAGTCTATAACATTATAGAAAATGGCGGCATTTATGAAGATTTGCGATTACGAAATGGATTTTTCACAATTTAGCAACCAGGAAAGCGTTGTGTCAATGTATTACGCGCACCAAATTTTTATGTCCCCCACTATAGTAGTGGGGGACATATTGTTTTTGCCCTGTCTGTTGGTTGGTTGGTCTGTTGGTTGGTTTGGGCCAACTTTAACATTTTGCAATTTTTTTGCTATATTGAAGATAGCAACTTCATATTTGACATGCATGTGTATCTCATGAAGCTGCACATTTTGAGTGGTGAAAGGTCAAGGTCATCCTTCAAGGTCAGAGGTCAAATATATGTGGCCAAAATCACTCATTTTATGAATACGTTTGCAATATTGAAGATAGCAACTTGATATTTGGCATGCATGTGTATCTCATGGAGCTGCACATTTTGAGTGGTGAAAGGTCAAGGTCATCCTTCAAGGTCAAATATATGGGTCAAAATTGCTCATGTAATGTCACTTCTGCAATATTGAAGCTAGCTATTTTATATTTGAAATGCATGTGTATCTCATGGAGCTGCACATTTTGAGTGGTGAAGGGTCAAGGTCATCCTTCAAGGTCAAACGTCATATAGGGGGACATTGTGTTTCACAAACACATCTTGTCATTTTGAAATTTGCAGGTAAAAAAACTGCGCGCTATACAAGGGAAAATACAGTATAGAAGATGCGAACATTTTGGTTATAATTAGTGTAAGCAAACTTAACTGTCTTTGGTCAGTTTTCAATAAAGTTTTAAGAGTTTTGCATCGTAAATATTTGATCATTTTAAGAACAGTAATTTGTTTGAAATGTCGCTTTTAATAATGTCAAGGAATTTAGCAAATTAAATATAAATACACTGTAACTCCAATATCATATAGTTTGTAAATTTGTTGAAAGTGCAACCCGTTTCACATCTGTATTGTAGTTAAACACAAACAACCAAGCACAAATCAATATGTTATTGATTAATTTGTAATCAATTTGCAGAATGTTTATCAGTCAGGACTGCATGGTGTTGATCACACATCGTCATCTTTAAATTTTGTTTATTGTCTGTGATCCGGATCCGCTACGTGTTGGCTGTATAATCTGCAACAACACTGAAAAACACAATACACACAATTGGTAATAAACTTGATAACAATTAGCGCTATTCATTACTTTTTTTATCTAAACCCAGTGGACACATTCGATACAGCTTTACTGCGTTCGCATTTTACATCAATGTCAGAAGTATGTTTGCATGGATTACGCTGGATTTTAATGTATCATGCCTATGCTAATTCAATGTTAATTTTGTTTAAACATTGGACATAATTATTCGTTAGGATCTAAAATTCTCCAATCGGTCCACTGGTGAAATAGACAAAAATTAATGCCTGACAAATAATAATGGTACAGTATTTTACAGTATTTTGGTTGGGAGATAAGATGTATTTTGTGACACTAACTTATTAAAATGATTTGTTTTGCAAGTAAACTGGTGAGAATTGCTCTTAGTGATGTTTGAAACATTCTGCAGACTCTTGCATGATATTTGTTTCATGTGTAAATAATTTAACCAAAACATGAAGGACAATTAATATCATTTGCATATTTCAGTTTGTTAGACCCCACCTCCCCCACCCACCCTTACAGGACAGTTTGAAATATAGACCAATCAGAAACAGCTTTATAAGTAGATTAACTTTTTATCAAGAATAGTGTTATGCAACACTGGATATAAACAACTTCATAAGGGTGATGGATGTTTATATTTATAGATGCTTTTGAACTCATTACATAAATGAAACATTAACTATAAGTACCTGGATTTTTTTTTTCAAATTTATGAATTTGATGCACCTTTTTGAGTTGATTTCTCATTAAATAAATGAATTTCTTTATTTACGTACTGAAAGTCCATGAACCAAATGTTCAAGAATTATGGTAAATTGTAGTAAGTGTGTAGTAACTATGATTACTTAACTTGTTAGTCTATGAACTTAAGATTCATGAAAAGTTCATTAATAACAAAAATACTTTTATGAACCTTTTTTGGTTTCATTTGGAGTTCATGAGCTGTTAATTAACTTACATAATGGTTCATGAAAAAATCATATAAATCATGAACTTTTTTTGGGCATGACTTGGACCTGCAGGCTGTCAGGTTACAAATGGCGGTTAACTGAGATTTTTGATGTTGGTAATTCATCTTTACAGCATTCTAAAGATTTGCTGTATGTCACGAAAATAGTTGGGTATCTTGTTGCGCCTCTACGGATAACTTTGTGAATACAAATATTTAGTGTAATTTTATATTAATAATGTTAATTTATACAGTTTAGCTGACAATGATGAAACACAGTATGCAGTATAAATTGGATAAGTAAGTGGATAGTCTTTGTGAAGTTTACTTTAATTTCCATAATTGGAATGTGTAAAATGATTAGGTAAATTTATTTTTTCCCCTGTATTCATCATTTTAGCGATCTTGTATATCCTGTACGTATATATGACAAACTAAATTGTCTCACGGCATATCTTGTTCAGGTGTGCAGGAATAATATACTCTGAAGTCAAATGGGTCACATTTTAAGAGAGCAATTTGACATCAGTCTTTTCACTGTGTCATCAAAGCTTACTATCTATTTTATGTGTTTTGCATTTAAGTCACATGCCCACTTGTTGTAAAACCACCAGTTTCCTAATATCATATCCATTACTTAAAAATGGGTTAACATAGTTGAAACTAGCATATCGACTAATATATCATTGATATTAAAAAACACTTATAAAAACAAATCCTTAAGTCTTTCTAGATCATCATTGACTTTCTTATCAACATGGTCAGAGTTACAGAAATGTTCCATCAAGTACCGAAAAACAGGGTCGGACTTTTTCCTGATCTACTACATCATACGACTGTCCATCGTCATCATAGAACTGATCCTCTGAATGCACGTCATGGTAGTATAGCATCGTCAATATGTTCCTTCTGGCTCTTCATATTTTCATTGACCTCTTGCAAAATCTAGAGGACTTAACAAGTGAGTCTTTAGACATAGAACTTGTGGACGTGGAACACTGAAATTTGCTATGAACAGTTTTGGGTGTATAAATTGCAAACAAACTAATCGTCTTATCTCGCAAGTAGCTTAATTGCACTGACAATTGATCAATCTGCTAGTGCACATCTCATTTGAGCACAGAAGTTGTATGATGTAATAGAATTTATTTTGTGACACTCCTAAAGATTAAGGGATCAATTTTTAAACATTCAAGAGCAACTTCCATAATAATTTATTGTTCATGTAAGAACAGTTCATGCTAGGAAACTTCCATTATGGGCTTGGGCACCCAATATTTTAAATTTGTTACGCGACCAGAACTGTCTGGTAAAAGACGTTGTGAAGAGTATACTGTCAGTTTTAATTGCGCAGATTATTATACACTCTTAAATGTTCGGCGCAAAACACTGAAGCGATGGAAAAATGGGGAAAAAGATTAAATGTTACAAAAAGCTTGTAGTGAAAACTAATTGCCATTATCTTAAATCTTATCTGTTGCCCTGTAAAGGTAAAGTTGTATCTGGGATCAACTTAGATTGTAAACATATCTTGGTATGATAGTTTTAAACTCTCTTTTCCTACCTGAGGCTAATGCGTCTGTTATATTATACATCACTATGATTGAATTTTAAGTTGTAAGAAATATTTCATCCTCATCAAGTATTTAAGGATAGACGCATACATTATTTCTAAACTGCATAAACATTTTATATAATTTAAGGTGAGTATTTTAATAAGATGTGACATGAGGCTTAGCAACAGAGGCATGGCTTGCCAAGCGCTAAAATGTTTTGTGCCCAGTATGATTTACTTCTTCTTTATATAAAATGCTTACTTGATATTTTTATTCATAATAATATTTCATTCTTGATAAACACACAGATATATTGAATGATGCTAAAAGGATCTTGGAATCCCATTTCAGCACTGGTATTATTGTTTACTAACCCGGTACATTTTGCATGAAGTAATAATTATTGAAATACATCGCACTCTAAAATACCAACCAAATAAAGATGTGCTAAAAAGTGATGAAATAAAGCTTATGTGTATTCATTTGGTTGGTTATTATTAGGATCAATTCGGCTGAAAAAATAGGGAAATTGATTCTGCAGGGCCGTGTTAGAATGTCATGGCCTATGACAAAGTCATTTTATTTTTTGAATATTCAGTGTTTTACTTATTCAGCAGTAATTCTAAATAAATTTCTTTTTATGAAACTACAACTAAATACTTTGTATCCTGTAGATTTAGGGAGGATTCTGTATTTATCACTTTTCCTGTTCTTCCGCCTTTCTATCATGTTTGTTATTTTAGGCCATTGCTGTGCAATATAAATAATTAGGTATCCAATATAGAGTAATTCATTTTAAACAGTTTCATATTAAGATTTTAATAAGCAAGCAGCTATGCAAATTTGTAAAAAGAATTAATTTTATAGCATGATTTTTTTACAGTTAGGCCAACATTTTTTTATTATTTGTTTTACGAGAAATTTTTCAAAAAAATGGAGACGGGGGATAAATAAAAATAAAAGCATAAAAAGTGATCAGTCGACCAAAAAAATAAAACTAAAACTGTCTAAACTGAATTTTTATTTTATTTTTGAAAATGTAAAATCTCAGCCAATTTATCTGTATGTATACTTGCAGTAACATTTAAGTGTTTTATATATCTCATTACAATGTTGTAAAAGCTTTGTTTAATAATAATAAACATACTTTCATATATATTTATAGGTAAAAGCACCTTATGCATGTATATTACTTCAATATAGACTAAACACGCCAGGTGTGTATTGTAGTATAGTGATCGTTAAACTTTGGTTGAGTGTATATCATATGTATGTTTATAACAAATATAGCATGCCTTTGACTTAAATAAAAAAGACTATAACAATTTTGACATTATTTAATAGCTTAAACAACCAACTTTCTAACTTTCATCCATGGGTGGAATATGTACATTAAAAACTACTTTTTATACAACAGACTTGCTTTATATCATGATAATTTGTATCAATCATGAAACAAAATTGATCCGCGTAACAGGAAAAAGGACCTTAGGCAATTGCGACCATTTTGGCTCCAAAAGAGCAGTCTGATTGGGATCCAAACTGTTCAACATTCAGTCAGTACTTCTAAAGATGTTAAGCGAACACTTTGGATCCTGATCAGACTGTGCTTGAACTGATCTTGATCCAAACTGGTCACAGTCACCCATAAGTCCCTTTTCCTGTGATGCGGCTGAAATACAGGTTTATCATATTATATCCAACCCATTATTTTGAATACTGAAGACTTCACTCTATCAGACTAGTATTAATATTATTCATATCTCTATAACTCTCTCTGAATATCAAATGAAATGCAGCACATGCTTTTCATAACACTATAACTCTCTGTTTCTTAAATGAAATATTCACATTTTATGTACTAGAACTTTCACTATGTTAATTAGCCTAATATAATATACATCAAAATATGTGTCAAATTACATGCTAGCATAACATGAAAAATATGTATCTAAACATGTATATTATAAAATGTTACAACACACAAAAAGTACAAGAGAAATATAAATATTGTCTGGAAAATAATTATTTTAAATACTGATATGGAACAACTAATACAGTAACTGATCAACTAGAAAGTAATTAATACTGATATGAAACAACTATATAATACAGTAACTGACTAGAAAGTAATTAATACTGATATGAAACAACTAATACAGTAACTGATCAACTAGAAAGTAATTAATACTGATATGAAACAACTAATACTTATAGACTCCCGGGATTGACTAGAAAATAATTACCGGTAATACTAATATGGAACAACTAATACTGTACAAAAAGAAACAATAACTGAAAAATGAGTACTTTATATATGTCATAGCAGTACAAAAACAAACATGGCACTTGCCAGTAGAAAGACAACGCACAAATCCTACATCTATCAAGTACAACTGTTAAAACTTTTATACTATATTCTGAAAACCAGACATAACAACTTTGCAACCATTATGGCACCACGTCATCAGCAAAACCTTTGAACAATACTTGTCACATAGCACTTGTGCAGGTTTTCATAGAACAGCCAAGTTAAAAAACAGCTGAACTACCTGAACTCACTCGGGTAGAAGAGGAGCTGATCAATCTTTGTTTATATATTTATTTATTTTTTTAATTTTGACCTTGCCGTCCAGGATAGCCCATGAAAGTGCAAGCACTTATTTCCAATGGGGTCCTTTTTTTAGTTCTTTTGCTGAAGAGACAGCATACAGAAGAGACAGTATTGAGATACAAGGAATCTGTGTGCGATACCCTAGCTCCTTGCAAATAGATCCCTTGGTTCTTTTACGTGCTGAGTGTATAGCACCGATACATGCGAGAATTACCTGGGTTTCATACCAGTACATCTCTAGTTGGGTGGGAAACACTTGAAGCATTTCTGAAATTTCCAGTGCCCCGGCCAGGAATTGAACCAGGGACCTCTGGAATGGTAGACCAGTGTGTTACCACTAGACCACCACACTGCCAATCAATTTATCAATTTAAAAGGGCCTTTTCATGTTTTGGTAAATTGACAAAATAAAAAAAGTTGTTTCAGATTCGCAAATTTTTCGTTTATATTATGATATGTGTGAGAAAACAGTAATACTGAACATTAAGCATGCTCTAAAATATCTATTATATGCATCTTTTGATGATTTAAAAACCTGCAACGTGAAACGATTGAATAATGTGGAAAGTTCTGTTGTTGTCGTTATATTTTGTGAAACTTGGAGGATTGCTTATATAGAGTAAAAATTACACTCCCTCATAACATGAGCGCGGATGGCCGAGTGGTCTCTGCAAATACGTTTATAATTTTTATGTTCGTTTCACATACAGTACAGCCAACGCCGAACAAACATATTCTGCGATCCGCGGCAGCAAGGCGCAACGAGTCGATGCCAAGTCGGCCGTTGAAGCAGCGTCAGTATGCGGCGGCAAGTCGCATTTCGCCGCAATCTTCGCATCTGTCCGCCGAGACATGCCGAGGCAAGCCACAATCCGCGAAATGACGACGAGTTGATACGCATCTTCAAATCAAAATCTTTTTAAAATGGTTAGTTAGTCAAAGAAATTTAAAAGAACAATTATAATAATATTTAAATCATAATTAATTTAATGTGCGCGGATTCAAAATAGATAAACTAGTTAATAAAAAAGCATGCTGTTTTGTTTTTAGTGATAGCATTCCCGTTTCTCAAGAAATTGCTGTCATCTAGATAGAAATAATTATAATTTTAAAAGAATGCAAATAAAAAAATCAAATTTATAAAAACAAAATACGATTATCACGGGCATGTATTAATAAAATTCCAATAATCATTTGCCATTGTCATTTTTAGAATGGGCTAAAGTTCTTTAAATTACTTTGTGTGCGTTTATTGCGCCGTATGATTATTGTCTTTATATTAAACGATCAACAAACATATTTGTTTAGGGTTTAATTTTTACAACAAAATGTATAAGCATATAAACAATGTCACGTATTTATGTTTTCGCGCATACGAGTGGTCAAGACTCCTGCAGGTGGTGGAATTATTATTGCTTGTTTTTGCTATTAATTGTATTTTAGCTGAGATGATTAGCAGTTTGAAGCCAAATCAATAACCAACACTTAATTGTTGTTTTGTTAATTATCAGCTTAATATAACTATTGTTTGACTATGCGTATATAAAGTAGTTTCATTTTGTTTATATTATACATTTGATATCGCGAATCATTGCCCGATAATCCCGTATATTCCAGTTTTAAAGCAAATTCCGGTAAATATTTACGATAAAAGTGCTCAAGACACACACACATTCGCAATTATTCTTAATAGAGATGACATCGAATACCTATATCGGTATTCGAATATTCGCAAATCCATTAATCGAATATCGAATATTCGCATAAAACGGCTGGATTGATATAACTTTTATTACTCAGTTTCGTATCCAGTTGGGATATTAAACATTAATTGACCCAGAAATACAATTGAATATACAATTGTTGTGTTGAGAAATAGAAAGGAAATGTAGCTTAATTGTAAAAATAACTTTGATAAAGCCTATTTAAGCGAAATATATCAGAAAAGACTGAAACTTGTTCTGTGTTAACTTCCATTGCTTTGTAAGTTATATCTGTTTGCTGAATACGAGGCTGTTTGTTAACGTTGGTATCGAATAATTGTATCGCTGTCGGCTAATGCTATGACCGATACTGTAATCAGGCACAAATAGAAGAAAAACATCATGTTATATAGTTTTAGTTTTATTTGAAATGTTAAAGTAGCGATAGCGTGTATGTTTATATAAAGAAACATATCAATAAGGCATGCAAAGGACACCAAATATTCAAGAACAAATATAAGGAAAAACATCATGTCTTAAAGTTTTGTTTTGCTTTATAACATACTTCAATGCCAAAACGACACACTTTTGTTATTTTTCGCGCTGAACCGGCCCGTTGACGGTTAGAAACCAAGAAGCCCGACGTAGGTTAAGTAAAGCGCGCCTCGATGTAGCATTCTAACACGACACGTGCCAAATTTTATATAAACATAGAAGAAAATCGTCTGTGGTATATTCTGGAATAATAATGGGCGGAGCGTATACACTGAAAGCACGCGCTGTTAATAAATGAAAGTCGGAGATCTGATCGACAGAACAGCTGAAATATAAATTTTGCGAAAATGAGTAAGTTCACACATTTTTATGGCTGTTCATACTGTGATCACAGAAACTTAATTATTATTCGCCAGTCAAATGAAGCCGTTAATTGGCACCCCATTGACCAACACGATTCGGGGCCTTTCTTAGAGTGTGCATATTGCATTGCGCAATCAACGCTGATACGGGCTGCGTTATTAGTTTGACACGAAGAACGTCACATCATACATGTTAATCCCAAGTGATTTCGGGTGCCAATTAGTGAGCGGTTTGCAGGTTATTAAATATTAAGGCTAGTGTTTTATACAGGAAGGAAAAAGGGCGTGGTGCAAAATTTCAAAAAAGGGCACTTTAGCGCGACGACATCCATAACAAGGGCACAAATATATCTGTATAGTGACTTAATAACAAGCTTTGTTACACACAAACATTGTATGTATAGTTTTGAGATTTATTGTTGAATAATTAAACCAACAAAATCCAGAATGTATATTTTATTATGTGTTTTATATTTTCATGTAGTAACAAAAAGCAAGATTAAACACCATAGGATATATATCTTATACAAACTATAGCTTTTCAAAGAAGTCTTAGAATACTGTTAAATGAGTTACCCTCTTAAACAATTATTTATATTTAAAACGTTACACACATTGCACAAACAAGTCCTTTATATGCATCTTAAATGGAGATTCACAAACACTAACACTTTGTTGAATAGTCAGAAAGTTCTGCGTAATGACATTGTTTTCATGACCACGTGTTGTATTGTGTACATTTTATTTCGCAAAAAGTGTAACTAGGAACGGCGCCGTACTGTCTTTTGTTCATTGTCAATTAATTCAATACACGTTAATTGGTCTCCGATATAAACATGTTTTGCTTACAAAGCAATTTGCATCAATTTCTAATTTACGTTTCGTCGAAAGTGGAATGCCAAAATCGGAAAGCGTACGTTGCGACATTCTAAACACGAATGATAAGTGGTACAAGTTCAATATTTTTGTAAAATTCATATCTGTGTTTGCCAATTAACATATTTTGACAAGTTACAAACGGGTCATAATGTTCTTAATTGAACCAATGGTGCAGGCCTACTACTGTTACAACAATAAACAACTTTTGGCTAAACAGGGTCCAAGAAGGGGGATCAACTTCTTTGTCGACATTCACACGTTATTGTAATCAAAACATCGTGACAATAAACAAGCACGTGCTCCAATTAAGCGCGGTCTGCCTAACCGTGAACAGCAAACGTGTTAAGATTGTCGTCTGCTACAATTCATCAACACACATCTACTGTGAGCCTGCGCCAATTGGATAGGAGGCGGAGCTTTATTTTAATCGACAGCTTTAATTTGAGCCTGTGCCAATTGTAATGGATAGGAGGCGGAGCGTTATTTTAATCGACAGCTTTAATATGTCACAGGTTGCTATTTTCGGCGTATGGCCAATTTTCAGGAAGTACAGTGGACATCATGGGGTTTTGTAATCGGCGTATGGAAACAATTATCGGGCGTAATATACGGCCGTACGCCGCTAAGTGTACGCCCTGTAAATTAATTTTTATTTACTTAAAACTGTTTTGCATTAAATTGAAATCCAATCAATATTTTACAGATACAACTGGTGTTTTTTTCGGCGTAAGCTGTATTAAGCCAGCTTTTCACCTTAGCCTGACCTTTGTAAGTGTCCAATAAAACTCAAATAAAATTTTCCGCGGCTAGGTACGAATGAATACACTTCATTTATTCCATTGGCTGATTTGAGTATACCACCAGAACATTGGAAACATATCCGCGTCTTTGTAACACTGTTTTACTGTATGAAACAATTTTATCTCTAATAAAAAGGCTTAATAGATAGAACAGTTTTACACTCAATTCTCGACATCAATACAGTTTGTGCGTACACCTTTGATTTTCAGAGTATTACCAGTGCAAAAGCGTTTATACTTAAAAGGCTATGTTCTCATATTTAGTACTTACTTCCATATTCCTGTCAACATGTTAACATGTAAAAGTATAAAGAGCAGTGGAAGCGAGGCCTCACTTTAAAGCATTGCATTTCAACCCGCGAGTTTTCAGGTCAATTCGCGGACATTCAGAGTTTATATACAGGTCATCACCGGAGTTCGCGGCCAGTAAAATTATTTAGACCAGAAATATGTTAAATGAAGATATTCAGCAATATAATTATGGTATGTCAATAATAGATTCTTAATGTGTTTTCAACAATACAATGATAAATATTATTTTTGATAAATTTAACAATAATTATTCCACCATATTGCCTAATGTACTAAAGTGATATTATGAGCATGTAACAGTTTATAGGTGTCTATCGCAACCGTTGATTATTTTTTATGTTTCTACTTCATATACACTTATATTAATTAATGCAGCATCAACATACTAAAACAATATACCAGAAAGAGAAAAATAATGCATTTGAATATCAACCGTACTTTCGTTTGACAACTGATCATGCGTTTACGAGTTGAACCTAAATTTAGTTTTAGTGCAGATTTGTTCATACGACACAAAGACACAATATTGTTTTACGGATCATTTCGGCTTACATGACTGGGTGGGTCACGTAAGAATATCGAATATAAAATTTATTTTTATAAACAACTGGTAGCAAGGTGAGTTGCAGATAATTGATCAGTAACCACATTTTAACTAACTATTTTGACCTGTTAATTCTTTTCAGCTCAATTCAACAGTGCAAAATGCCCAAAATATCACTTTAAGCATGAGCACGATGATTCTCGATACTGTTAATAATCGAATCAAATAGCAATGCCCGACAAACCACTAAAACAGGTTTGTTCGAAGAAAGCGCCTATAAATACGGATACTTCTCGTGTGGCTGGTTGACTCATATGTTTAAATTTCACTTCCATTCTTCTTTTGGTTTTCTGTTTTGTATCTATAGGTTTATGACCAGCAATATGTTATAATGTAAAATAAGCCGCGAAAACTCCCCGTAACATCCCGTACTGCGTGTGATGCAGCTAAGAACTGCACAGAAAAAGACATTCGCTATCCTTGATCTCATTCATTAAACTATTTAAGCCGTATATCTTTTTTAAAGATATTTCTTGTTTGAAGTGTGTCAATAATAATATGCCTTAAATTGCTTTTTTAACAATGTAACGGTAGAGATCCGTTACAATGGAAGAATAGAATTTGGAAGAGAAAAACATCTCTACCCAGCGGGGCTCAAACCATGTCTGCTAGAAATTCTATAGCCCAAACCACTTGACCATTAAAATTGTTAACATGTTATACTTGATATAAGTGACCAACGTGTTGTAACAAAATTAAAAGAAAACAAGAAAATCATTCAAAATTATCCAGTCGTTTTATGTTCTTTAATCCTTTATAATTGTAAAGATATCAAATGATGATAATTCATAAAGTAGCTGTATTTTCATTATCATTTTTAGCACGGCTGTTTTTGGAGAAAACCCGAGGTATTGTCATAGCCAGCTCGTCGTTCAACGTCTGACGTCCGCTGTCCGCGTCGTGCTTAAACCTTTACATTTTGTTAAAGTTTTGAACATTGGCTCTTAAATCAAAGTGCTTCAACCTACAACTTCGAAACTTCACATGTAGCTGCAACTTGATGAGTTCTACATGCCACACCCATTTTTGGGTCACTAGGTCAAAGGTCAAGGTCACTGTGACCTCTAAAAAAACACAAACAAAAACAAAAAAACATTGCATTTTATTAAGGTTTTGAACATTGGCTCTCAAATCAAAGTGCTTCAACCGACAACTTTGAAACTTCAGATGTAGCTGCACCTTAATGAGTTCTACACGCCACAGTCATTTTTTGGTTACTAGGTCAAAGGTCAAGGTCAATGTGACCTAAAAAAAGAAAAAAAAAAAAGTTCATTTATTAAAAACTGCACCCGCAGCCGAGCGTGGCACCCGTTATTTTATTTTTATCTGTGACAAAATTTTGGAAAATTGTAATTTTGACAATCTGTGATCAAGTCCCTTTAAGTATGGTCATAAAACAACTTAACCAGCATACATCATTATTATTTATATCACGAAGATTTAAATAACTTCATATCATCATCAGGTCACTGTGTTGAGTCACAGGCAGCACCTGTACCAAAAGCTCAAAGTTTTTTTAAAAGTAAGAGTTCAAATTATAAATATGGCTGTAGGGCAGATCATAAGCTATTGTAAGTTTAGGTCAGTACAAATATCATGCATGTTTGAAATAAAATGCTGCAAATAATCACTATTGTGTTGCGTGCAACCCCTGTGTCCTTAGAGTTAATGTACAAGTAAAACCAACATCATTACATAGACCAAATATTTGCAGGATACAATTTGTTCTTGGCTTTTTAATATTTTGATAATAAACATGTACATGTATGATGAGCCTAAAATTTGTTTTATATACTCTTTGTTTGTGTCCAAACATGTCATCTATGCATTATAGGTGATATATTTTACATGATACTTAACATCATGCAAACATTTTCTGATATTTGTTACATTTAATAATTTTTATTTGGGTACACCATGGTATGTTAAGCATTGCAAAACATTGCGAGCCATCTCGTAAGAGAGCCTGTTGTTCCCAACTGTTAAACAGGTGCTGGCGTCTACAGTTTCTGTTAAAACCATTTATTATTTTTCATCCTTCTTAGATTACATGATTCAAAAGCATCCATGTCTAGATTCCTTTGCTGATATGTAAATGGGTGTAATATGAGCACCAAAACTGATATTTTTCAAGCTTTCTGGGTGACACACAATGCTACATGGTAAATAAATTGAAATAATTCCATGCCATAAGCCAGTAAATAAAGTGCTTAACTTGCTTAAATAAAAATGTATAATGGTAAACATGTAAATAGATATAATGAACCATATTTTATGAGGGGTAATATATTGTTGTTTTATTCAAGTCAAACGCAGGTGTTCCATTGTCCATGAAGGGGCCTTGCATGTCATTAAATGAATGATAGCATATTAACATGCCAAGTTCACAAATCTTTATTAATCATTTCCTTTTTAGCTCCACTGGCCAGAGGCCAGCGGGGCTTATGTCATGGTCCTGTGTCCGTCGTGCATGCGTGCGTGCGTTAACTTTTTCTTTAAACATCTTCTTCTCCTAAACTAGTCCAATTCTGATAAAACTTTTCACAAAGGTTCCTGGGGTGAGCCTCTTTCAAATTTGTTCAAATTATGCCCCTGGGGTCAAATTTGACCCCGCCCCAGGGGTCAATAAATTGAACATATGATTACATAAAGCCTATTTTGTGCAAACTTTAAAAATCTGCTTGTCCATAACCTTTTGGCCTAGTGCTACTGCATTTGGTATGTAGTGACATTTAATAGTTCTCTACTTTGTTTGTTCAAATTATGCCCCTGGGGTCAAATGTGACCCTGCCCTGGGGGTCACAAAAATGAACATATGCTGATATAAAGCCTATTTTGTGCAAACTTTAAAAATCTTCTTGTTCATAACCGTAGGGCCTAAGGCTACCTAATTCGGTATGTAGTGACATCTAATAGTTCTCTACTTAGTTTGTTCAAATTATGCCCGTGGAGTCAAATTTGACCCTGCCCCGGGGGTCACAAAAATGAACATACGCTTAAATAAGGCCGATTTTGTGCAAACTTTAAAAATCTCCTCATCCATAACCATATGGCATAGGGCTACCAAATTTGGTATGTAGTGACATCTAATAGTCCTCTACCAAGTTTGTTAAAAATAAGCCCCTGGGATCAAATTTGACCGTTCCCCAGGGATCACAAAATTGAACATATGCTTATATTGGGCCTATTTTGTGCAAACTTAAAAAAATTTTCTGTCCATAACCATTGGGCCTATTTCTACCAAATTTGGTATGTATTTAAATCTTAAAGTTCTCTACCAAGTGTTTTCAAATTATGCCCGTGGGGTCAAATTTGAAACTGCCCCTGGGGTCACAAAAATGAACATATGCTTAAATAAGGCCTATTTTGTGCAAAATTTGTTGTTCATAATTATAGAGCCTAGTGCTACTAAATTTGGTATGTAGTGACATCTAATAGTCCTCTACCAAATTTGTTCAAATTATTCCCCTGGGCTCAAATTTGACCCTTCCCCGGGGGTCACAAAAATATTAAGCCTGTTTTGTGCAAACTTTAAAAATCTTCCTGTCCATAACCATTGGGCCTTAGAATAGGGCTACTAAATTTGGTATGTAGTGATATCTTATAGTTCTCTACCAAGTTTATTCAAATTATGCCCCTGGGGCCAAATTTATCCCTTGAAGGCTCCCATTAAAAAGTTGTTCAAGAAAATTTGATTCGTCAAAAAACATGGCCACAGGAAGTCGTTGAACTTTGCATGTTTATGCGTTTTTGCTATTTATTCATTATGGGATGAATAAACTACTTTCTTCTCAAACCAAAAGTTTATCAAAATACACTTGGAATAACTTTTTAATTATAAGAGATAAATGCATACATGTCGAGTGTGAAAGGTAAACCAACATGTTAACTATCCATAAATGTTAACCCTTTACCAAACGACACATTTTGGACTGCCCCAAAGTGAAAGAGATTGCAGACGAGAAATAATATTGTAATAATAACTATTTATAAATTGGCTGGATGGGGTAGAAATCATTGTGATAAAGGAGATTTAATGTCCACACCCCCACACTATACACCCCTCTTCACTCCACCCCTCCCTCCTTTGTGATTGAAATTGAGAGTCCCTTCACCTTTAAAAAGAAAATAGATGAGCGGTCTGCACCCGCAAGGCTGTGCTCTTGTTTTATTGAACATGAACAATAACTGACGGAAAATCGTCGCTTCTTTCCGAAATTCGTACAAGTCAACAAAACGTTGCACATACAGTCAATCTTGTATTAAGAGACCACTTAAGGGAGTAATCAAAAGTGGTCTCTTAATAAAATGGTCTTTAAATAAAAAAAGGCCATTCTGGAAGAATGCTTACCCTCAATTTTAATCTATATAAAGGATAATCTCTTTTGTCAACAATGATTTAAACTTTTATAATAAAATGAATATAAACACAATACATAAATAATATTTAACTTATAATGTGTTTTATTTTTCACTTATTATAAATTACCATTTATTATAAATGAATTGTGTGTACATATTTATTTGCAAAAACAACATAGACAAGGAAATATTTTTCGCGTTTTTTTTCCACCTTACACATTATTTTCCACGTCTTCAAGCACCTCCGCTTTATGCATAAGAATGTTCTGAATTTGAGTTTTACCGACTCCAAACTCATCTGCGATTTTACGCCCAAAACCCGAATTTTCTCGTTCAACGTTAACACTTTTCGTTTTGACATTTTAATTTCTGCATGTACGCTTAAGGAAATCTGACTCGATTATGATACGTAATGAGCTGAAAAGATTAAAACACGTCAATTGAAAACAAACAAACAGACCTGATTGGAAAATTTATTAAGTAAATAGCAATGTGATTGGCTAACAAATATCTACTAATTAGCATAATTACAAATTGGTAATGTACGGATTTCGACAGATGTTGCCGATTAATAGTTTATTTACCGCACTTCTCAGGAAATGTTTGTCGCGTACAGTGCATTGTTTCTGCACCTGTTATCTATACTCGAGAAAAATCGGCGTTGTCTCTTAACGATCCACATAGTAAACTATTTAAGCTGTAGACTGTGCACAATACGTTCCCCTATTATTCAACTCAATAAATTAATACGCAGTCTACAACAATACCGGTCAGAACCGGTCAACGAGACAAAGCATAATCATAATGGTTGTGAAAACAAAGCAGAGGTGTAACAGTACATCTTATCGGCTTAGATAAACAATTAACACGGATTTGTCCCTGAAAGATCGATAGATTAACCACTTTTACCTCCTAGTGGTCGCTTAATACAAGATTCGGACATCAAAATACACACAAATCAGCGGTCGCTGGTCGCGTAAGACAAAAGTCGCTTAATACAATATCATTATATAGCGAAAAAGCTCCGTGGGATTTCAAAATGGTCGCATAAGACAAAGGTCGCTTAATACAAGTGGTCGCATCCACAAGATTGACTGTATCTGCCATCATGAAATGTTTTTAGTGATTGATTAGCAAACTGCCATCATGAAATGTTCTAAGTGATTGATTAGCAAAGCTGCCATCATGAAATGTTCTAAGTGATTGATTAGCAAAGAAAAGCAGTTCAATAGCGTATTGTAAAGCAATATGTTAACCAAGTTATATATTGATTACATATTTGCATGGTGAATGTTTTCCATTTTTTGGCATTCAAACGATTTGCACATTTTGTTTCATGTGCAAAACACATACATTCATTTTTTGGATTGTCTTTTTTCAGATACAGCATTTTTCACTGTTTTAATTAATGTTGACGTCCATTGTAAACAAACCTATAATGATGAATACACATGCGTTGATATGGATGGTCTGATTAATAATATTTTGCTTAGTGTTCACCAGAAATTGCAACTAGAAAAACTATAAAATAGTACAATTAGGGAGGGCTCAAGAGGTGGGGGGGGGGGCATTGCCCTTCTTCTCTGTTGGGGACCTGTGTTTCCAGATCCTCGGCCTAATTTTCTGGATTTTAAATTTCGGACAATTTAAACCCCTAATCACATGCATTAAGCCTTGTTCTTAAACAAACAAATCCAAACAAATCTTTTGATATTCATTAAAGTCTTCCAAATCAGCAATTCAGTTATATATATATATATATATATATATATATATATATATATATATATATATATATATATATATATATATATGATAGTAGAATTGGGTATAGCGCGAATCATGCAATTGCATTGGTTTGCCCATTGCGCTCATATTCATATGAAAGCAAACACAATTTAATGCAATCCTTAAAGGCTCTATAAAGGTGACAAATCCAATTATTATGCATATCAACTGGTCTGATTTTTACCGGATTTCAGTTACTCTTGCATAAAAACTGCTAAAAAAACAGCTTAGGTACAACGTTGTCAAGAATTATGGAAGATAAACCCGTTTCATAATTGGAAGAAATGTTTACATTTTTGCAACTAACGTGATGTGTAGCTTCAGAGCGGTGACATATGCTAAAAATAGCCGAAAGAATATTCAATTTTAATTCTATTTTAAACAACTTTTAACCAGCAGAAAGTAACTTATTAGATCACTGCAAACGTTTTAACCATTTAGAAGAGACCTACTTTGTGGGTGATACCGGAAAACGTTAAAAATCATCGTTATATTTTTGGTGACCCGAGTCACTTTCACTTTCTCTTTTCCGAGTAAAAAGCGATGTAAATAAACTGATTGTTTGTAAACACAGTTGACTTGGAGGACACTTTATTTTGAGCTCAAAACAAGTTGTTTTGCTTATTTTTTATTGTAATGTCCAATAGCATATATATATTGTTTTTTGATAACCTTTATAAATAAAATATGAAAAAAATATTTAAAAAACCGGTAAATAATTACGGATCTTCACCTTTATAGAGCCTTCAAATAGTATGAATATAAAACGTGTTTGTGTCTTCTATAATAATTGTTTATTGCTGCCTGTTTTAAAGAAATGCATTTAAAGTATAAGATACAAAATTTATTATGTTAATGCGAAATTTAGCTGATTTAATGACTAGTTGTTCACTATTCAATTTTAAAATAAAATTTCCAGAAAATTAATGACAAACATAAGAGAATTTTTGTTTCATGTAACACAGGCTTTTTCCGCTCCATTTTGGGAAAACGCCACACTGGAATTTTGGGAATTTCGCGTCGTGAAAACCCCCATCTTGGGAAAAAGAATAATCGCAAAATTGGGGAAAATTATCGCATGTAAATAGTGTTTCTTATATTTCAAAGAAGCCGTTAACTGGTAAATAACGACTATTTGGATAACTTATTATTAGTTTTACAAAATATTATGAACATGTGTGATAAGTGCAGGTTTTTTCATCTGAATTTGGGGAAAACGCTTGGCATATTTTGACGTGAAATACATCGCGAGAAGCGCTGTATTTTGAGGAAAATAAGGAAAGTCTTAACCCTTTACCACTTAGTTACGCATTTTCAAACATTTGTAGTCCCTTAAAATGTTATATTTAATTTAAGACCTTTATTACTAGATTCAAGTAGTTAAGGCTTCATATCCAAACCTTAGGTACTGATGAGCAGCAAACAGCATAAAACCTGAACAGACTGCGAGTTACTCGCAAGTTGTTCTGGTTTTATGCTATTTGCCCATAGCCATTTTCACTTTGCTTCTAAGTGGGAAAGGGTTAAACAAACATTAACATATTTTACAGTTTTTAAAACAAATTCAAGGCAACAGATAATTTAATTATGCAATACTTTCTATTTTCTACACTGGATCAGGTCAACTTATATATTTTAAGGAGAAAAAAGAAAAAAAAAATTTTTTTTTTTTTAATTGGGAATTATTTTTTTCAATTGGGAAAAAACAACCAGATTTGCATTGGGAATGGGGCCGAAATTTCAGACCCGTGGCATAGGGCGGAAAAAGCCTGTAACATGTGTCTAACCCACTCTTAAAGGTCCAAGTTAAATCTGCTGTGACATAAAAAAGCTTGTCTGGATATTAACTTTATTATTCAGCATGCAGTCTTACAATAACTTTGAAGATCTGTTGGTCTGTCCTTTACCAACTAAAAGGTGCATGGACTATGTTTAGATTGCTTTGACCTACATGTACAGTAATGCAAATAAGTATGACAGTTACTTGAGAAAACAGGAATATGCCAATCAACTAATCCAGTTATATATTTAATAATGTACTGAATTCCTGTGCTGGCTGATTTATAACTTTAGGGTATAGACATCATCAAATGGGTGGGAATGCAGGGATCCATGTTTTGCACAGATCTCTTGTTATTAATTTGTTTTGTTCTTTGCATGCGTATGCTGCTACATGAAGCATGCTCATAGATATTGTGATGGTGGAGAAAATATTTCCACATTTCTTTCAGGGATTGCTGTGTTTGAGAAATAAGCATATAGTTCAGTATTAGTATTATTATTATTGTGAAAACCAATCCCATGTCAGTTTTGAGTGTTTTTTGTTGAAGCCATAAATTGCTTGTTTATTGCAAAATCTGATAATAGTTGTGTGTGACCATCATGATTTAGTGTTTTGCGTACAAGTTACATTAAGATAACATCTTTTGATTTTTAAATCTGCTTCTTATGCCCCCGGTAGGGTGGCATATAGCTGTTGAATTGTCCGTCAGTCTGTCTGTGCTTCCGTCCGAAAACTTTAACATTGCTCACAACTTTTGCAATATTTAAGATATCAACTTGATATTTGGCATGCCTGTGTATCTCATAGAGCTGCACATTTTTAGTGGTGAGAGGTCAAGGTCAAGGTCATCCTTCAAGGTCAAAGGTTAAATATATGACTTCAAAGTGGCGCAATAGGGGGCATTGTGTTTTTTACAAACACATCGTTTGTTTTATCCATAAAGTGGTTACAACATGGCAGTTAATATTGTTTGTCGTGTGTTGTTTGAATATAATTGATAGTAACTGCCCCCCAGTGGCAGGGTGTGAGTGGCACCCGTACGAAAATATAAAGCAGAATCCACCAGGAAATAAGACGGATTCCACCCTGAATATGTGAAAAAATAAGTTTTTCCTGCTAGTACTAGGTGGACACGGATTTTGTTTTAAAAACGCCTAAGAGAATTTGAAATTCCGCCTAAGGCTTAGCAGGAAAATAGAACTTATTAGACGGGAAATGACGGCAATATTTTTTTCCGTGTAAGAAAGGTGGAAAAAACTTTTCTTTCTATGATAACTGGGAAAAAAAACTTTAAAAAAATTGTATGATGTTCTTAGACGGATTCTTGACCTAGTCTCTTTGGCTAGACGGATTTTTGGTCTTAGAAAATGTTTTTAGGAGGAATTTCAGACTTAGGATTTTTAACGAGAATTCTAAATTGTTTTTAAACTTACATTTTAGATATAACTCATAATTCCTATGCACATAATATTTTGTAGATATATATTACACTTTTTTTATTTACATAAAGCTTTAAACACAATCATTGTTTTTAGCCAAAATAATTACATACATTCTGGCTGTACATTTTCCGCATTAAAGCATGCAGAAAAGGAGTAAAAATATGTGGAAATATGCAGAATTATGAAGAACTATGTGGAATTATGAAGAAATATGTGGAATTATGAAGAAATATGCGGAATTATGAAGAAATATGTGGAATTATTAAGAAATATGTGGAATTATGAAGAAATATGCGGAATTATGAATAAATATGCGAAATAATGCGGAAAAAGACTGACAAAATGCGGACATTTGATTTTTGTATGAGATTGCGGACAAATGTCCGCATAATTTGTCCGCATATTGTTGCGGACATTTGGTTTTTATATGTGGAAAGTAGATTTTTTATGCGGAAAGCTTAATGATTTTGTATGCGGAAAATACACTCTTATATGCGGAAAGTTAGGACTTAGTTTATTTCAGGCTATTTCACAGTCAGATGTGTGCGGAAAACACTTTGTCATTTTTACAAGTATTCTGGACTTAGGCATTTTTGTACAAAAAAATCTGAGTGCTGTTTCAGACAAAATTGTTGTTGTTGCTGTTGTTGTTGTTGTAAGAGCAGTAGCAGTTGCAGTTGTAGTTGTTGTTGTATCAGTAGCGGTGGTGGTTGTAGTAGTAGTAGGAGTAGTAGTAGTAGAGGTAGTAGTAGTTATAGCAGTAGTAGTAGTTGTAGTAGTAGTAGTAGTAGTAGTAGTAGTAATAGTAGTAGTAGTAGTTAGTTAGGGCTGCAACGGGTACCCGAAATATCCCATGATATCGGATCCAACTTCAGATTCGCGGGTACGGATCCACCCCTGGAAATTTCGGTTCCGAATATTTATTTTTTCATAGTTGTATGTAACCTAGCGCTGTTTTCACGAGTATTGTTTTTATGCAGAGGGGTTCTGTTTAAAAGAAAAAAAGGTACGTATAAAAGTCGATATTTATTGATGTGTGACAGTCAAATAGCAGATCATTCAAGATCCTTCAGCTTTTATTGCCTAAGAGTGTCATTGGACATTCCGTAAATCAAAACTAATTCAAAATCATGGAGGATTTACACATGACAAAT